>NC_030853.1:2478589-2504393 GCF_000208745.1 Theobroma cacao
TTGTATAAAACTACTCTAGATAATTAAGACGATAATAAGTTCACTCACTATTCTAGGAGTCGATGTACTCCTAATCCCAGTCTCCAAGCACAATTTCTGTACTTTTACCAGTGTACTTTGCTCACCACCTATCCACAATGTACAATACATAATTCATCACATCAATGCTTGACCATTATAAAATCAATTCAGGCTCGGTATATATGCATGATAGGATATACAACTTATCTGACTACCGTTTAAATGCGGTGTTGACCTAATTCGGCCTATTATCTCCAATTTAACTCCAAATCAATTCTTCTCACTTTCTACACTCCAATTATACCTAAATTACCTCCATGACTGTGAATGAGATTCAATTTATCAGTCTCGGTAGCAAATTACGAAAATACCCATAGTGGGTAAAAATCGTATTTTTGCTCCGAAAATTCTCATTATTTTTCTAGGCTCATAATTAATCATTTCTTAACCAATTCTCCTAAAATGAAAATCAAATTTATCCTCACTCAACACATGATAAATTCAGCCATTAATGATTGTGGGAGAAAATAAATTCTTTTCTTGTTGTTTTATTTCTAAATATGCTAAACTAACTTAAAACACTAACATAACTTAAAATCAAATTAATCTAACAAGTTTTTCTCTCCTAACCCATTTTTTCAGAATTGAATTCATCATGAAAACATGTAATTTAATCATGAAAAAAAAAGAGAAATGCTTGGGAATAAGAAAACTCAAGCTTAATAGAAAAATCTCACATTTTTCACTTAATTTCCTTGAAAATTCACACTTTTTTTCATTTTCTCTCTCTAGGGTTTTGTTTTTGTTTTCTCTCTCTTCTTGCCGGTTTGGCCGGCCATGGGGTGGAAGATTGGCTGATTTTATGCCTTTTTATAAAGAAATAATAAAATAATAAAGGTATGACACATGGCATCATGTCATTGCCCCGTTTTTAAAATTTCAAAAATTTTAATCCTTTTTATCTCCACCACACAATTAGTCAATGGTCAAAATGAGGATAAAGGAAGACCATGTGCTGGAAAAATGTCCTGGTGGTGGAAAATTACAATTTTGCCCCTGAGGTGGTAAAATTACCATTTTACCCTTTTACTCCAAATTATACCGAAATTAAAATTTTTCACTTCTAAACCTCAAATCTTACTCCAATAAGTCAAATTATACTCCAATAAGTCAAATGGGGCCAAAAAAATCTTTTCTAAAATTTTCATTTTGTCCCCAAGTGGCAAATGACCATTTTACCCCTGGATAGCGAAAATTTTGGTTTGACTCCAAATTGATCCTCGAACTCCGAATCACCATATTAAACCATTCTAGGACTTTAAAATTCTTAATTTCATCGTAAATTCTCTATTTGATATAGTTCGAGGCTTAAATCAACTTTATTGTACCTTTAGGTACAATACCGACTTTTGTAAATTTTTCGGGACTCTCCTAGCATGCAAACATGCTATCCATCACATGTATATCATGATAAATATTTTTATAGAGTCGGGCTTGTCATCTTCTCCCCCACTTGGATCAACCATATGATCTTTCTTCTTGATTGACTTCGACATTCGGCTAAATATTAATATTTTAATATTATTTTATTAATAAAATATTATTTTTTTCTAAAAATTTTATCTTGTCTCCTTGGTACCCAAAATACCTTATTATACCTCACTTGACTTCCAAATCGCCTTTTATCTCACAAATTCTCCTCCGATAAAATTATTATTATTTTCTCACTTGTGAAATATTTTATCCTAAACTACTCCTTTCGTCTTTTATCACTTCTAAACATTTTAATTGACTTCAATTTGCATTCGATCAACTTTATTTATCACCATATCAAAGTATGGGGTATTTCATTTTTATTTGTCACATTTATTTCTAAAACATCAAAAATCCCGTTTTAATCTCGTTTTCATTTCATAAAATACATAAAGAGAATTTAAAAATAAACTCTAGATAATTTACAATAATAATAAGTTTACTCACTGTTTGTACAAATTAACTGATTTTTAGGTGCCCCGATCACTGTTCGTCGGGTATTACTTCCTTACCTTTACCGGAAGGCTCTCCTCCTAAACACATTACAAAATTTACATAATTCACCACATTGATACTAAATCACTATATAATTGACTTAAATCCTATACTAATGCATGGTATGAAAAGCAATAGCCTAAAACGGCTTAAACGCGGTATTAACCTATTTTTGGCACTTTACTCGATAAATTGCTAATGTGTTTCATTTTAGCTCTAAATTGTCCCATTTTCTCTCCACAATTTCTAACCATTAAATATCAGCCAATAACCTTCTAAAATCACCAAAATCAGCTCACTTTCCTTCTTGAAAAATTCAGTCAAAAATGGGACATTAACTCGGTAAATTTTTCACTTGTTTTCTATCACATTTAACCATTTTTCATCATTTTCTCTTCATTTCTCTTAGAATAAAAATCAGTTCATCATCATTGTACATCAATGCATATTCAGCCAAGGGTGGGTATTGTGAAAATTTCATGTTTTCTTGCCCAATTTAATTTCTATACACATTTAACTAACTAAAACTACCAATTTAACTAAAAATCAAAACCTAAAAATTTCAAATTCTCTCCCCTAGAATTTTGCCCAGCCCTAGGTTTCACTTTTTTGATCTCTCTCCTCAAGCATTCTTAATGGAAATAAAGGCATAAGAAAGGTAGAAATCAAGCTAAAATCGAAAAATCTTACCGTTAGACGCGTAAACGGGCGAAAAACGTGATTTCCCCTTTGAATTTTCTAGTTTTCCTTTGTTTTTCTCTTTTCTTCCTTTCCTCTCTATTTTCTCTCTTGTTCTTTCCTTATGGCCGGCCAGCACTTAATATGGGGTTTAAATGGGCTGACTTTTCATTAAAATAATATTAAACCATTAAAAAACTGCCATGTGTCACTTTCTCATTGGTCCGTTTTTAAAATTTCATCCTTTAAACTTCAATTTTTCACCACTTAACATACCATAGTTGTTCATACCAAAAATAAATAAATCCTATGATTTTGACAAGTTTTGGGTGGTGAAAATTACAGTTTTGACCCCTGGACGATAAAATTACCGTTTTGCCCCTATGTTTTGAAAATTGCCAGAATTGAAAATTTTCACTTCCTATCATTAAATTATACTCCAAATAGTTAATCTTGGTCAAAAATTTCACTTCATGATCAAATTATTATCTTAGGCGACAAAATGACGATTTTACCCCTGAACATTGAAATTTTCCATTTTACCCTAAATGCACCCTCGAACTCCGAACAATCATTTTTTGTCATTTCTTGACTGCATAATATTAAATTTCATCCTACGATTCCTATTTGAACTAGTTCGAGGTTAAATCAACTCAAGTGTACCGTTAGGTACAATACCAGGTTTCGTCTATTCTTAGGACTTTCCTAGCATAATAACATATTACTCAGTGTATGTATGTCATGACATGTGTTTATAGGGTCAGTTTTTACAGATAAAACAAAACATATTCCGTCAAAATTCTTCTTCACTCATGATTTCTATGAAAATGATGATATAAGTGTTCAATAAATGCGTTCAAGTGACAATCTAGCATATTTATTCACCAAAGCCCTTTCTAATGTAACATTTGAAAAGTTGATACAAAAGATTGGAATGTGCTATTTTAAATATCTTAAATAATGCAGTCATCAAGAGGAGTAAAATACAAATTGCACTCTTTTTTTTTTATCAAGGTTTTTATCATTGGGTTTTTCTTGATAAGGTTTTTAATGAAGCAATATTTCAAAAGTGTATTTTTAAAAAGAATTATGTAATCTTTTTCCTTCACTCAGATTTTTTTCTCATGAGGTTTTTTCTTAGTAAGGTTTTAACAAAGCATATTCTTAATATAATGGATATTCAAGGGGGAATGTTATGAATATATGTGTGAATGTCCATTATGTTATGGTCCAAAAAGTTTAGACTAAGGCAAACAGCCCAATAGGCTAGATACAAGATGTGTAATTTGGTTTGAACCATTTGATTGAATTAGATTAAGATTAGGGTTCAAAGGGTTGTTAGCCCATAAATAAGCTCTTTACTTTTTTTGTAAAGATACACTGGAATAAAATCTTTTTACTCTCCCTAAGTACTTTCTCTCATAGTTGTTCTTTCAAGTAATATTTCACAACAAAGGTTTCATTTTTCGTTTTCTTTTTCTTTTTCTCTCTACCTCATCCACCTTTCTCCTTCTTTCTCTTAATTTACTCTGTTGTGGGAGGACGGCGGAAGGTGATGGTGTTCGAATGATGCCTCCACGACTAGATCCAAACATGGAGAAGTGTCAAATCTGTCGCTACATTACATTGGTCATGTATTCAATGGCCAGTCAACAAAGAAGAAAGAAAAGAAGAAAAAAAGAAAAAAATTAAAATGAAGCTAAAATATTATATTATATTTTTTTAATTATAAATTACAAAAAGTAATATTTCAAATTAAAAAATTAAATTAAAATTTTAATTATAAGTTATTAATATTTTAAATAAATTATTAATTATAAATATTTGAATACTTTAAAAATGAAAATAGAGAAAAAATAAAATAAAATAATCATATTAAAGTTTTAATTAAAATTTATTTATATTTTTAATAAATTATCAAAAAATAAAAATTTTAACTTAAAAATCATAAATTATAAATATTATTTTATCTTTTTATCACCTATTCTTTTACTATTCCAAAATTCTTTTTACCAACCAAAGATTAGAATAATATCAGAATGATAATTTTATTTCACGAACCAAACTATATAATAGGTATTTTTGCCTTATTCTATTTTTACAGAATAACTATAACGTTGCCCCTCTCTTTCATTCTGAGAACCAAATGTACCATAAATGAAAGATAAACATATCTTATTTATTTATTTCTCTATTTACTTTTCTTTTTTTTGTCTTCTTTTATTTTACACACTTTTTTAAACTACAATATTATGAGATTTAGTTAGTGGTGGCATGTGAAACAAAATACCTCTAATTACAATCAACTTAAATTTAATTGAGTTATATACTAATTCAATGACATATTTAATAGTTTAAACTTAATTATTTTTAAATCAATTATATATTAATTTTTAGATAATGAATCTAATTATCATTAATTTGAAAAAAGGGTTATTGATAAAGAAATTGATTAAAATAAAAACATAATGAAAAAATGAGGAAAAAAAAGAAAAAAAATAAAATGAGAATATTTTTAATATTTAAAGTAAACTTTCAAAATATTAATTTGACCGATAGAATTTTGATGTCGATTACATTTTCAAGAAAAGTAGGGAGTATTTTTCAAACTAATGAGTATTAGTTTATTTTCAATAAAGCCTCATGCATGACAATTATTTTTCCTAATTGTATTGCATAATTTATTTAAACTATATTGGAATTAAATATTTAACCTAATTATAAATTTGATAGTAATTAAAGTTGATTTAAAAATAAATAAAATTTCCAGTTGTATTGTAATTAATTAAATCTGATAATTTTGCTAAAAATAAACAGTCTTAGACAAAAGATAGAAAAAGAAAAGAGACAAAGAAAGAAAGCAAAAAAAAAGAAAAAGAAATGAGAAATATACTTGTCTTCTTTTTTAAAATTATTTTGATAATTAATACGATTACTTTTTCAGAGAATATGCGTATTTTCAACCAAATTGTAAGAAGATAAGAGGGTAGTTTTCTAACTAATGGGGGTAAAATTATTTTCAAACAAAATTTCAAGAGTCTTTATATTTGTATCAATTCTTTTTATCACAAAAGAAAAAAAAAGGAAATCCAAAAACTGTATAACACTAGTTTTTTCCCCTCCTTTTCAAGTTTAAACTTACATCTGTTAATTTCATATATAGGATAGTGATTAATTCTAATGAATCATGATTATAAATTTTTTATTGAAATTTTCCTCTAATAGAAGGAATCATTTATTACTTTATAGATAACTTAATTTTTGATAAGCTGTTTATAGAGAAGAAACAGCATGCGAAATCAAGAAAAAAAAAATTAAATAGTTGGCTTTTGTCATTCATATATATTCTGATCAAAAAGTGGATTCTGTATGACAAACAGGGCAAAAATTAAATTACTTTCATTTGAATTACAAACTCATGCACATGCAGGAGCTGAAAGGCGCCTCAACCTAAGGCATGGACTCTGCGTAATTATCCATAAAAACAATTACAGATCCAATTAACACCTTCAAATTCTATGAACAAATGATAATCTTCTGGGATTTTATGGTAACGAATTTTTATTATTGGAACTACTTGTACTATGAGGGTAAGCAAAGGTATCCATTGGTCTCCCCTAGTGAGTTTCCTGGAGCTTGATTCGTTCTGAGTTGTTTCGTTCAAGCTTGAAACGTTCTTGAACAGAAGAGATGTAACTTGCAGCCTTAATATCAACACTTTCATCACCAGCAACGCCGAAGAAGTTGTCGATTTGGCTTAAGTTTTCGCGGTTTTTGTCAGCAGGTAAGATGAACGAGACCTGCTTTGGTTGGGAAACCATGTAGTCCTGGTGAACCCGGAAGCTGACAGAAGCTGTTGTGGAAGTCTGGTTTGGCATGACCTTGGTGGTGTATTGCATGGCTGCTCGGTAGAATGGCGCCAGCTTCCCCTTGATGAACCCTCGGCGCTTGCGGTTGGACATGGACTCCATCTTGAACCAGCTGTCTCTGCTATTTGATTTGATTTCAGATCAAATTAATCAGATGGTGAGTACTGAGAGTGGTACCGGCAGACAAGAGAAGGGTGGCTTTATATAATAGTTGTTTGTGCACTGTTGTTTTCCTGTGTGTCAGAGCAATTTCAGATAAACATGAAAATTCTTGATGGATTGTGGTCCCTCAACTAAATATCTAAGAGAATAATCTTCTTTAGGTACAAGATTATGCATAATTTTACCTATATTCCAATTATTTGTTAAATAGTTCTGATTTCTTTGTTGGATATGGAAATTTGCAAAAAGCAGATTATGCTTTCTGGGATATAAAGAACTCGGGACACTCTTTGTATATTTTATGCATGCCAAACTGCTAGCTTGCAACATATTTTTTATTATTAGGGGAATCAGCACCAAATGGCAAATTGAATGCCTTTATCAGTTAGGCAAAAGCAGTGGATCCCTACCAAGCAGAATATGTTTCTTCTCTCTGATTTGCTCTTGTCATGACTTCCAGAGTTCATTTGCATCCAGCCAGTAGCTCTCCTTGCTTCAGCCCGAAAGGCACTAACATTGGCTATATGTTTGTAGAAGCAAGAAATTGGTGTCTATCCTGGTTGAGGCTGCTACCTTGACTCAGTCGTTTTAGCGCCGAAGGTATTGTAGCAGCATCACCCCATCCTCGACATGATTAACAGATTCATCAAATTATTCTCTTTTATATGAAATGGACAGGTAAGTATTCTCGGACCAGTGAACATGAGCTGCCCTGATTTGATATAGGATAGAAAAGCTTACAGGCCATAGTTCCTGTACATGCATTGCTGCTTTATTCTTTTGTTTTTCTTTCCCTTTTTCATTGCTTTTTTCCATATACTTGGATAAGTGGATGTGTAAGATTGAAAATGCATCTTCAAGAAGGTGAGAATGTATTGTTACTGCTGTCTTTTTCTGAAATTCATGCAATAGCGCAAGGCATAATCAAATCACTTTAACATCCCTTTTAATTTTTGTACAATTAAGCTAATTTTTTTATTTTATTTAATTAAACATTTTATTTCATAAAAGATGCTATTTTTAATAATAATTATCACTTTTTATATACGTGAAATTTGATGAGATGTGTTGATTAAACACATCAAAGATTGTTGATGTGACATTTCACATTATCAATTTTTATTGTGTTTAATTAGTACATTATATTAAATTTCACGTATATAACAAATGACAATAATCATTAGAAATAATATTTGTTACGTTGTTATTGCGAAATGGATAAAAATAATGTCCTTCTCAATTCCTTCAACTCTGTCACTCGGAACATTTTCTAAGAATATTAAGACAACTTTTTTCAACTTACACCCAAGTGCAAATTGTACGAGGTAAACATCATCCGTATCCAGCCTAGGGTACTGTTCAAATTTAGCAACATTTTGTGATGGAAAGAATTGAAAAGAAAAGAAAAGAATAATCACTAGCAATTATCGATTAATTTGATTGCTACTAAAGAAATTGAAAGCAATAACTAGAATTATAATGCACATCAGCCCTTGGATGGCATCCATAATTTCCTGTATGTTTAAGACATATTCGGGTAATATCTGGCTCTGCTTTTTGCACGATGGGGCAAGTTACGGTCAATGATACTTCAGTGACCTTGCAACTTGGCTTGTTTGCTTTACTCAGACATGAACTAGACAATGATAAAGTTTCCATGTTTTTGTACGTTCATGGATAAGATAATATTC
Source organism: Theobroma cacao (assembly GCF_000208745.1). Taxonomy (NCBI): domain Eukaryota; kingdom Viridiplantae; phylum Streptophyta; class Magnoliopsida; order Malvales; family Malvaceae; genus Theobroma; species Theobroma cacao. Next base: position 2,487,039 of record NC_030853.1, read on the forward strand.
TATTTTAACCTGACTGACAAGTCGCTCATAGCACCTAAACAAGTGGTCATTTTTGCTGGGACTTGGATTCTAATCTTTTCCAGGAATTTTTTCTATTAACTCAGCTTAATCCTGTCTAATGACCTTTAGTGTGCATGCATGTGCCTCATTGATATGTATACATTTGATTTTTCTCGATGGTCAAATCCGGTTGTGAAAGCATCAAATATTTATTTGAAATAAAAAAAATCGAACTCAAAATCTTTTTTTTTTCCATACGAAAAGAGTGATTTAGTATCCAAAATTACAAACTATAGGTGAGATATTTGCTCACCCTGGTTTGTACAACTATATTGTCCTTCAAATATCCCATTACCTTTTTGAATTTTGATGTGTATAAAAGGGGAGAATATTTGCATGGACCAAAAGTGCATTTGCTTTTTATCCAACTTCTTTTTGGGGTTTGAAAGTTAAATGTAGAAAATTTCTCTACAATTATCACCAATAATAGTCTTGTTTTCCTATCAGTGTACTGCAAATTCAAAAGTCATTGGTTCGTGCTGGGTCTCAATCGGTTTAAAGATTCCTTTGGTCCTAACTGTTCCCATGATACTCACCTGCTTTGAATTTCTTTGTTTCTTTTTTTTTTCTTCTTTGGATCAGTCGTGAGAAAGAAGAGATTGCAACATTTGGGGAAAGATTTGGTGAAAGTGAAATGAGAATGCATGGATTGCCTCATCATTTATCTTCGTCGTTACCACCACATGTTCATCGGTGGCATACCCTCTCACCTTGTAGTAAGTTGTGCTATTATCAATAGCGATGGGTTAATACATTATCTAAAACAAAGAGTTCAGTTCATGTCAGAATTCACTGGATTCAAACAAATATAGTTATTTCTAATGCAAACTTAGTTTCATTTGTTTATCAATATCATAATTGCCTTATATGAATTTTTTGTCTATAAGAATCGTGATAAAAAAATCTCATTAAGTTGGGATATTCTAAATATAAATATAATAAGAGTTTCTTTATCTATTGTAAATTAATTTTAAATTAAATGTCATCTTAAAAATTTAATATAATATTAGAGTAAGTATCACCCTTCTCGTTGTTATCTCCTCTATGATAAGTTGTCATATGATAAATCGTTATCTTTATATGTTAGGAAAAATATTACAGTGGTGGTTAAGAAATTTTATACATGTTAATTAAGCCTATTTTAAGTATATAAATATGACAAAAGTCTCTTCATTTATTATTAATTGCTTTTAAATCAGATGCACGTTTTAAAATCTGACAAATTTTCCCATTTACCATATGCTCTTGACTATTTTCCCAACGGAGTTCAACAAAAAATGCTTTTAAACAGACCTCATGAACCCAATAAATATTGAATGAGACCAACTCTCATGAACTCAATAAATAGTGAATCAGACCAACATAACCCTTGTGGGCTCTTGTGGGCTCTTGAGAACTTTACCAAGGCAGGCTCACGTATGGAATCAAGCCTCAAAACCAGCTATCCTTCAAATTGGAGGAAGCTGGACAGGAAAGCCTGGAATAGTACAGACCAAGGTCTCTATTATCCTACAGGAGATAGAGCTTATTTCAAAGGAGTTTTCAAGGCCATTATTCTGCATGAGTTCCTGTTGCCAACATCTAAAACAAGCTTGTTTGCTCAGAAGTTGGGCCTGTTGGAGGTTTGGCAAAAATGTTTTTCACTTCTGTAAAAGTAGAAATAAGCTTTTGAAAGTTAAAAGGACTTAATAGTATACATATTGAAGTTATTTAAAAATAGTTGCAATGAGAATTTTCAAATAGACAAGAACATTCTTTTTTATTTAAAATCATTTGAATTTCACTATGCATTTTATGATGGGTTTATATTTGATATATTATTAATATATAATATTGATATACTATCGCTTAATTATTAAGTATCACCTTATAAATGTGTAAAATTAAAAAGTCAAAAGTTTTTCAAGATAAATCACTTTCAAATTATGAGTACTTATTTTTAAAAATTTTTTATCTAAATTTATTTATTAAAAAAGTGATGACATTTTGATTTCCTGTTAATGTACTGTAATGTATGAGCTACTTTAAAAAGAGCTATGAAGTTTTGTGGTACAGGTTCATGATCAGGCTTCATTTATTTGATATGCATGTATCAGAAAATAAAGTAAAAATTGAGCAGACCATGCATATCATGTGTTTAGCTTGTTTTGAGCAGGCCCTTGCAAAAAGGCAGCTCTGAAACAAGGAAACAAACTATTTTCATCTAATTTTTAAAGAAGAACCGCATTATAGCAGATCACTAAAGGAAAACGAGACAAAATAGTTAGGTTGGATTCGGTATCAAGTTGACGATGGGTGAACCAATGGCTTTTTTCATATCTTTATGGCAAAGAAAAACAGCTAATAAGTTCACTGATACAATATATTTATTTATTTTTCTTCTTGGCAATGGCAAACATATGCCATTCCAGAGAATTTACCCTTTGTATTTGCTGCTTCTGTTTAGCATATAAAGTTGGGAACTAGAAATTGTTTCATCAGGTTTTTTACACAGAAAGATGGAGGAGATCTTGGAAGTGACAAAAAATGGCTGGTTGATTATACCGAAAAGACAAGCTAAATTTCTGCCTCGAAATTGCAAGGGTGAATAGCTTTTGTTCCTAACCCAAGATCATCAGCAATGATGATGCTTTGATGACGATAATTAGAAAGCAAATTAGTATAATATGAGGGTCCTCCAGCCCCGTTCTTTAGGCATATCTTTTAACAAATTAGGTGTAATAGAAGAAAATGAAACTTCTCTTTGCATCAATTACGATTTGGATCGAATTATGAAAATTCTTTACACAGCTCACTCCTTTCCTATATAAAGCAAAGATTTGAACATCCTAACCATTCTACATTCTAATATGTGTCACCCAATTACCACTTTCTGATTGATTTATATATATATATATATATTCCTTTTTCTGTAGTTTCTGCTTCAATTCTCATCGACGGTGAGATTTGTGTTCTATCTGCATGGAGTCCACAACACTTCTTTCTCCAGCACGAGTGGATTTCTTAGTTGAAAATTTGATGTTGGCACGGTTCAATCGGATCAAATCTCTCAGTGGCTGAGTCCTTTAGTCTGATTGAGCCGTGCCAATATCACATTCAGTCACTGCATCGGCAACAACTCAGTTATTTTTGGTTCTAAAGCACCCATGATTTCATTTTTTTTTTCACTTTAAATTTCCATTGAATTTTGCCTAAACATCTTCATGTCATCAATCTGGTTATGTTAACATTTATACACTAGTTGTCCTTGATATGAAAGCAAATCCATAACATGGGTTCTGATATCTTTCTTTTTTCCTGTCATATTCCTTTATCTTTCAGAAAGAAAAGGAGGATTCCGATGCCAAAGTCCCAGGGCCTCAACTGTTCTGATTCTAGCTGTTTCTGATCCTAAAATTGGGATTCGGACCTTTTCCCTAGAAGGGTCGACGTTAACTGAGAACCAGACGAATCATAAGGAGACTCAATCCTGCACTATTTGTATCTTATTGACACATTCATCCCGATATTTGCTTCCAAGAATCACCATGGAAATGAATGGCACTTTCCTTTGTTGTTTCTCCAGAAGGTGACAAGGTATTTGGTGCAAACAAAGAAAGTTGCTAGCTAGTAGTCCGTCTTGTATTTTTGTCCTAGACTAAGGATTCAATCAGAAAATATTAAATTGGATTTGACTGACAACCGCAATTACAATGAAAATGATTTATTATTCTGGAGTGGAAGATGATTAAGCTGATCAGCAAGTGACTTGTAATGATAAATAAATTAATGGAAGGTTTGGTGAAACTGTGTCTTTCTTTTTTGGGCTCTGCAGTTTCAATTGATCTTTTTCCTAATGGTGATTTACTTTCAAAATTTTCTACTTGTCTTTGATATCCTACTTGATTAAGGGGAAATTATAGATCTTAAAGGTTCAAAATCAACTTTTCTATGACTCAGCACGAAAATGCGGGTGATTTGTTCTCTTTGGTCTTTATCGTGACAGGATAACTACTACCAAGCAAAAGGCTGATTTGACCCTTGCCGTATTGTTCAATGGATCTAGCCAGGACAATTGGAGAGCAAGAGATTACTTCTGAGCTAACCACTGCTTGATGCTTACCTTCTTCAAATCTCGAACTTCTTAAAGAGTTTGAACAGGTCCACGTTAAAGGCCTGCCTCCAGGCCCTTTTCCTTTGTAACAAATAAATAGAATCTTGCATAGAGACCTGATGAATCCCGGTCTGCATTACAGTCTTTGGTTCTTTCTTTGTGTTTGGAATTCATCAAGCTTCATACTTCTTGCACAATAAAGCAATGATAGATTAAAATTTGATGTCTGTGTCATCTTGGGAAAGCTTTTGTCAAAGCAAATGAAGAGTAGAAGCAGGAGAATAGTGGCAGAAAAAAAAAGAAAAAGATAAACCCTTTGAGAGATCACTACATGCCATTATCATAAGCAGGCAGATGTGGTATGCGCCAAAAGAGAAATAGTGAAAAGAAATGCCCGTGCGTTTTGGACAACCTAGGAGTCTACTTTCCTGGGTTTACGTGTGAAATTTGATTAATTCAATCACTTTTTTCTTTTTGCTACAGAAATTGACACGAAAAGCTACATTTCAGAAATGATTAAGCCATTCGATAAAAATTTATTCAGTTAACTTTGGTGTTCCATAGGCCACCAATCACCTGCAGAAATTGCTCTTTGCCATTTTTGTTAAACATGGAAGTACGTTAGGCATCTTCAATCTCACAAGAAGAAAAATTAATAGAAAAAAGAAGAAGAAGAAGAAAGAGTTAATTATCCATGGTTGTTTTGAGTTGTAGATGCGCGTTACATAATACGACAATATAAACAAAATACGATACAAATTGATATGTTATATTTTTAATTTTTTAATTAAGTAAAACTCCGCTATATTTTTTCTGAAAAAAATTTTGGAATCCTTTCCCACCTTTATCCACTCCATTTCATTTGGGTATCTAGTACAACAATCTATTTAATTAGAATTTCGGACAGACACATTCATACTTTATAGAAAAGAAAAATAGTAGTAATTTCTTCAGACCCTTAGGTGCCAATCTTCTTGATGAAATTTTATTATCTTAGAAGTCATATTTTTTTTTAATGTTAAAATATATCTTTCCAATTAATGGCTTGATATAGTAACCTCAGAAACAAAGTTGATATGGTAAAGAGTATTGAATTTATTTTTTTTAACCAGCTTTTATCTTTTTATATGAAGGGAAAAGATATAGACCTCTTTAGCTAATTATTCTTAATCATACTTTTTTTTATTATAATTTGATTGCAATTGAGGTTGAGACTTAATGACCTCTCGATAAATTTTTTTTGAAAAAAAATAAACTCCACTCACCCTCTTTGTAATTTTCACTTCTCCTATATAATATTTTATATATTGTTTAATTAATTCTCTATGGATAAGCCTATTTTCAGAAAGATTACACTATTACTTTCCTCCAATAAAATTATAAAAAAAATCTTTGATTTGTTTGACAAGTATATTTTATTTATATATCATCTTTGTATGATAAAAAAATTTAATTTATTGATTCACACTCAATAATTTTATAAAAAAAATTATGATGCAACCTCTTTTGAAAATTGAACTTATCCACATGGACTAATTGAAATCATGAAAACTGCCGGTAAATATTCTAAAAACAGTAAACTAATAATGGATCGAAATGTATTGGGCTTAAACTATACGCCCAAAAAAGAAGAAATGGACAAAGACTCGGCCCAATCCATAAAATAACAGGCTCACACTTCCAGGAGTCGAAAGAATAATATTCGTCTTCTCCGAGTAGAGTTTTCATGAAATGAAAACCCTTTCAATTTTAAAAACTACTTTACTGTCTCTCTCTCTCTCTCTCTCTCTCTCTCCTACCGCTTCGATTCTTTGGTCAAAAATTTTCGCTGTAAAAGAAAGTTTGGGTACAAAGTAATGGCGTTGACGAACTTCATATTGACAGTGGCAGGCGTTAGCGCGGTGGTTCTTTTACTGAGAAGCGACGTTAAGCAGTCGGCTGCGATATTTAGGCGCAACGTTAAGCATATACGGAATTGGCTTGAAGAAGAATCTTCCGCGGCTTCTAAGTAAGCCTTTTCATCATCTGGGTATTTTTTGTTTGTTTTTGCTGTTTTTATTGTTAACTTCCTTTTTTTAGGGTTTTAATATGAACTATAGCTGCTAAAGTGATGTTGAATGTTATAAGATGAAAAAGAAAGATGATTTTCGGTTAAATTTTGGTGGGTTTCTGAAATGATTGATTTTTCAGCTTTGTGATGGTCTAGAATGAAAACCCAGAAGGAAATATGATTGATAAGCTCCCAAGTGAAGAAATTTGAAGGTTTCTTTATTTTTTTTATAATGAATTAGAGTCTTGATGTTGAAAACTGGAGCCTCAGATATAATAAGTGAATGTCTGATAATGGGACTGTGTTCTTTTTTTCTTTTAAATTTGCAGAGGATATAGCATTAGGAAATATTTAGAACCAGAATCATATCGCCAGATTGGCTTAGGGATCTTTGGAATTCATTTCTATCTCTAGAACTTCTTTATGGACTCCGCTATAAATTTTTCTTTGATTCCATTTTACTTGGATTTTTTGTTCTCGTTCTATTTTTTTTTTTTAAAGTTAAGCTGCATTGCACAATTTATATCTGGTTGACAGAACTAAATTGCATTGGAATTTAATTCTGCTTAATTTATAAAAATGTAATTGTGGTTTAATTTCTCTCAAAGCCTGTCGAACAGTTTGAAGTAATGCTATTGTATATGATAAAGCACTCTTGTCATCAATTCAGTGTAAAATTAATGTTAAATAAATTGCACCACCTCATCCCGGTTCTCATTACTTCTTCTCTCCTCCTCCTTGAACCAAATCATATGTGATGGTTGTAAGAGTGTTTATTTGTGAAAATGGATGGAAGCTTGTAGAAGCTAAATTTATTCGCTCAAAACTGAATAGGTTTTCATGATCACGCCTTATGTGGAAAGCAGGCAAAAGTAGCTACTGCACAAAACATGCGATTAACTGCATGGTCATAAGAACATTGCTCATCACTGTTAATTCTAGTTATAGGAGTAAGTTTCTTGAACATTGTGATTGTGATGCCGGTGAATCACTTTAGCGGGAACCAACTTTTTATCTCAATTTTGCTTCCCATTCTTCAATTCTTTTACATATCTTCTGTATATGTTCCAAACATTGTTGCAAATGGTTCTTATCTTGACAAAAGGCTTTTTTCTGACTTCGATGATCTTCTTTCAGGGCAGCTGAAAAGGTGAAGCCCAAGGAACTGGAGTCCAAGGTTCCTCCTAAGGAGAAGGACTAGTGTCTTCATGGGGAGTTTGAGGTTATTTACTATAGTTTGCCGTTATCAATTTTGGATATTTGGGTTGTTATTTAGAATAAGTCTTGGTTAGTGTCTTAGTGTTTCTGCACTGTAAAGCACTGCTGAATTTTGTTGTCCCACCTTTTTCGCTTTGTTAATACACTGATGTATTTACTTAGAAGTTAAATACTTTTTGGAAATGTCGACTTGGACCTGAGCGTATCTCTTTAACTAAAGAGGTGGAAAAAGGAAGAAATATTCAATTTGCAAGTTGTTAAGCTTTTTGTTGCTCTTTGTTTCTTCCATTATCTAAAGAACTGCTAAAATTCTCACAAAAATTTGGGATGAAATTATTAAACAGTCTGATCTAAATATTAGGGCTCAAAGAGGACATTGCTATCCCAATACAAAGATATCTCAAGGCAAAGAAAGGGAAAGTATTGGCCAGATGTTGTGGGAGAGCCTGACCACTTCGGCATAGAACATTTCAGTTCGGGAGCAATTATATGTAATCCAGGCCTGGTCGTCTAGCAATTTTTTGGGCCAAGCTTGATGGATCGTGTTGCCACTGCAAAGTCTGGTTCCTCTCAGGGATCAGAGTTGAGCTAAAAGGCTGACCCATACCACCGTGAGAGTTAGAGGCCTGTGCTATTGAATGGATGACATTTGTGTGCAGAGGCACAAGTGGTGACAGAAGAGAGAGAGCACAGTAGGAATCGATGGGTCGGATTATCCCATTGGCTTGCATCTTTTGGCTACCTCTGCCACCCTCTGACGAAGGAATGACATTGGCAAACCGTCGACCATCAGAAACCACAGGGATTACTTGGTTGATCCTTTCATGGTCATGTGTCAGCAGGCCAGCGAACTCTCTGTTTTCTACATGTTTGATGCAAGCCAAGGGATTTGGAGGCTTTAGTCTACCAACAAGATCCAATTGCTCATAACTATCATAAACCGTTGCAGGGGTTGCGTCGCTGAATTGCAAGATTGTGCTACCTAAATTTGATTCTGTAAATCATGTAGAGAAAAAAAGGATACAAATAACAGTGAGTAAAAAGGTTATAGAAACGTTTTTTCCATGAGAATCCAAGCCAAGTTGATTGGACAGAAAACTACCAGCGCTGGTGAACAAAGATTCCGGCCGATGTTTTCTTCGGCGCCTGTTATGCCCATCAAGACGTTTCCTGCAGCTCCTTTTCTCCTCATCAAACTCCCCTACAGCATGAAACCTACCAAGTTGAATTAAGAGAAGTTAAGACAGCCGCCATAAAAATTTCAGACAGGCACCTCGAAAAGGTCTAAACGTACCTGCTGCATTGCTGACAGAACCTTTGCTCTTCACCCCCAATGGTGACAACCGGGTCCTTGGAGTGGTGCTCACAGACCCTATGGCGCCTGTAGTGTTCCCTGTATTTTCCAAGATCAGATTTGCAGCCATCAACCAAGCATGATATTCTCACATTTCCTTCAGCCACAGCAGATCTCTTGATTGACCCTGAAGGTGGTGACTCCATTTTCAAGCCCCTGGAGTTCTTAAACTTATTCAGTGACTTGACTCTCACATTTCTCAATCCACCAAGCTTCGAGTCCACCGAGAGTCCTCCATTGTTCTGTCCCTTATCCTCCAGCTGAGACAAACCCAAAGCGGAATCCTCAGAGTCTAAATCCATATCTCACCCTTTTTCTTTAAACTTCTACAGTGTATTTGATTATCCTCCTAAACTGTTAACGGCAGTGCAAAGTCCACAAATTGTATGCAATGAGGGCCCTCGCACATGTATCCAAGAAACACCAAGATTCTAATTAAATTGGCAAAAAACAAAAGGAAAAAGATGAAGGAATGAAAACAGGTGTCAGGAAATTGAAGTTGCAATAACTGGTAGAGTTCACCGTTGTATTAAATTGTAAAAATATAACTTTGAAAACAATTAAAAAGGAGCTATAAATGTCTGAGAAAAAAAAGGACCCATATTCATGACTCACTGGGAATTATCGTTGGTTTCAATGCCTTGATTCTTTAACTCTATTTAGTTGTTTTTATTTTTAGGTTCAATACTAACTTTAGAGTTTGTAAAAAAGTTAATATACATTGTTATTTCAGGACGAATTTGATTATTGTAATCTTGGATCTTTGACAATAATTTTTCTTCATAATGCTCGTGAAAAATAGAAAAATTGATTCTTGAGTGACGTTTTTGATTTTGAAAATCATCTAAATCATGTATATGGTTAGAATTCTCTTTTAACAGTTTTTTTTTTTTTATTTTGAATTTTCAATTATTTTTTTGATGATTTAATTTTTAAATTAATTAATTTAATCATATTTCTACTACATTTGTGTTTTAGATAAAGGTATAAATCATAACAATTATTTCGTTTTCTTTTTCTAAGTTTCTTCATTGGTCCAAATTTCCCTTGTTTGACACTTGGAAGCCAGTAAAATATTGTGGACTATACTGGTGTGGCATACAAATAAACCAAGCAAAAGTTAGGCAGATTGAAAATAGATAGGGAGAGAAAGACAACAGGTGTATTCAACAAAGTGACAGATGTATTTCTTGCTTTCAACTTCATTGAATGAATGACTGGAAAGAATTGAAGGATAAGTACAAAAAGATGAGGAGTGGAGTTCTAGGAATTGCACTAAGCAGTCAGGTAATCTCCTTGGATTCTTTCTTTTATGATTCAGAATCCAGGACAGGGCTCCCTTTGCTTCCCATCTGTGATGAATTCTAGAAATGGGATTTAAAAATTTGATAAATCAGCGTTGGGATTGCATATATATATATATATTAGTTTAAAGTAATGTGCACCTTCCTTTCATGTTGGAATCTTCACTCCCTCACTTTCTAGCTATTTGAATTTCTTACTAGGGATTTTCCGTAGTGATGATGGTTTTTTAATGGTAGAATTGATCCACACCGCCAGATAGATGCTTTCCCTTGCTTCAACCCAATCTTTGCTAGTATTTGGCATGTTACAATAATTTCACTGCAAAAAAATTAATTTTTTTCGATTATTTTTTTATAGTAAAAGTCTAAATTCCGTTAAAATATTTTTCTTTGACAGAAAATAAAATTTTTTTGTCAAAAATTTCATTAAATATTCTTAAGTCGATAATACCTTTTACTGCAAATAAAAAATTACATCTATAACGATGAAATTTTTATGAAAAGAACTGAAGAAAATTCTGTTGAAATAAATTTAATAATTCAGATATTATTAAATGTCAAAAAATTTATCAAAAATCTATGGAGATTATATGTAGAATATTTTAAGTTGATTATTTGTTATAATTTCAACTTGATAGATTGTTTTTTAATTAAAGAAAAGAGAATTTGAACCTTATTTTCTACATAAGGAAATCATGTACCAATTAAAAATCAAAATGCCCAGGTGTAATTTCAACCTAATAAATTAATGTTCCGTTAGTTTAATTTTTTTTATTCTAAATTCTCATGTGCTTGGAAAAGAAATCACTAGAAGCAAGGTTTATTGACAAATCCATCTCACTTTGACAAATCCATCTCACTTTAAGAATTTTAGTTTTCATGCTGAAGTATACTCTTACATCACATGTAATTTGATTTTTTTCAATTTTGAGATAATAAAAATTTAAATTAATTTTTGAAATGGCGAACTACATGTACTTATCATTGAATTAGTTTTTGAAACATGATTGAGTTTTTTTATTTATTTATTGGGTTTATAACAAAAGCCTACCCCAGAAAGACCTAAACTTAAATTTGGTAATTAATGTTTAAATTATACAATTAATTTATGTACTCCATAAAAAGAATGAATTTAGTTTTGTTTATAATAATTTGTGTAAATTGAATACTTATACTTTGTAAATTTGTTACTTATAGTCTCTAACTATAATACTGTTAAATTTAACTGTTAAGTATACTGACGTGGAAATGATTATGTGTTGATGTGGGACAAATGTTGACATGGCACAATGCTAACATGGCATAATACTGACATGTCCACATGAATTTAAAAAAATAACAAAAAGCACCCTAATCCTAAATTAAATGAGATTTACAAATAAGAAAGAAAGAAGATTAACAACCCACCAAAAACATATTAACAAAAGCACTCCCACATGAATCTAGCTTCTTGCATGGGAACCACCCTATTATTTTTTTTACTCAAGTGAAGAAAAAATAAAATTAAAAAGAAAAATTTTTTAAAAGTAATAAAGAGGAAAAAAGAAAAACAAGAAAAAAAATTTATTATTGAAAAAACTATTTTATATTCAACTAGGTATTAAAGGTTTTCCTACAACAATCCAAAAAGTTAGTTTTAGTTAGCATAAGAAAATAAAAGCCAATAATGAAAATAACCAAAAGAAAACTAAAGTGAAATATGTTTGCAATTTGTAAAAAACTAACAAGAATCAAGAGAATTTATAAGAGAACTAATTATGCCCAATCAGCCTTGCACCTTTCAGAACCCAAAAATATATTAACAAAACATTACAAAATCTCGATTTCTTTTTTGTTATTTTGTCCGCCAAAATCTCTCAACTTGTCCAAAACTCTTCAATATTATGTTCACTAAGAATTAAGATTCAAAACAAGGCTAAGAATCATGATCATGCTTTTCTTAAATTTCAACTATTTAATTCTAGAACTAGTTGTTTCTCTTTCTCTTGATTTTCCCTATTGAGTTGTTAATTTTCTTTCTTTCTTTATTTGTAAATCTCATTTAATTTAAGGTTAGGGTGCTTTTTGTTATTTTTTTTTTAAATTCATGTGGAAGCATTAGCATTATGCCATGTTAATGTTGTGTTATGTCAACATTTATCTCACATTAACACATAGTCAATGCCACATCAACATACTTAACAATTAAATTTAACGGTGTTAGAGTTAAGGATTGTAATTAACAAATTCACAAAGTATAAAGATCCAATTTACATAAATTATTATACATGGACTAAATTTATTATTTTATAGAGTACAAAGACTTATTGTATAATTTAATCGTAATTAATTAATAGAATAGAACATATATAAGATATGAGTAGGAGTTATCCCATCATTGGATTTGATAAGTACAAAACATTGGTTGCAATTTGCATCAATTTCTCTTCAAATTAGCAACACACTTATTTGTTGCACATGTCACAGGGGCTGAAATCAGCCCTAAGGCGATACCATTTGGGGGCCCATCGACAACTAGCATCGGGTCATCATAGATTGAGGGTTTCTAAATGCTCCACACACTTACAAAGCCAAGCCGCATCAGTAGGGAGCACCCAAACAAACCCTATAAAGTGATACAAATCAGCACGCCTGACACGCCAGGATCGCGCACGAGTAATAAAAGCACAAAAAGATTGCATAACTGAATGTCATGCATGCACAGGGAACACGCATGGCTCGTGCACACCAAAAGCTTGCACGCCAAAAGAGTGTGTAGACATAGGTTGAACAATAGTGGGTTGTACATATCACAATCTCGCAATAAGGGGTTGTGCGCAACATAGCCATGTGTACTTGGAACATGCATCTACAACGTGCCTATAAGGCATGCACATGGGCGTTGCACGGGAGGAAAGTGCATATGGGTTGTGCACACATGGGAGCCTTGAACCCCGTGAATCATTCACATCCAACTTGCACCCCGAGAAGCCACGCGCACAACGGGCGCACCTCAGATAGCCTCACTTAGGAATGTCATGCACACCAGGATAGCACACCTGTAGGCCGTGCACTAGAGGATCTCGACCGAGAGACCAACACATTTGAAGGCCTTATACGAGAAAGACACCCCCTAGTGGCGAAATTGGTTATAGTGCAATGCCTTTTTGTTGTTCCTTTAGTGCGCAATTGAGAACTCCATCAATTAGATATCAACAATGTTTTTTTTTTTTTGCATGGTGATCTTGAAGAGGAAATCTACATGAAGATTCCTCAAGGCTTTGCTAAATAAAAGGAGCACCGAGTCGTAAACCGACTTCCTCATCCATGGATCAACAACATAAACTTGATCTTGATTTAGGACAACTTTGTGATATCTCGAACAGTATAAACGTCTCATTGGAAGATTACGTTATCTCATGATAACGTGTTTAGATACTAGTTACACATCCTAAGTCAATTTATGCACAAGCTAAGACAACCACACTTTGATGCCTTTTTACGAATCCTTGGATATCTCAAAAATTTTATTATCCCGATCATCTTCATGTTAGTATGAATTGGCAGACATATTCACCAAAGCACTTCGTTAGAAACAGTTCCAAGTTTTGTTGGGTAAGTTGGGCATTTCCAATCTTCATGCTCCAACTTAAGGTGAGTAAAAGAAAATTGATTTAGGATATTGGCCACACATAAGAGAATTGTATGCACAAGGCTTGCACAAACAAACGTGCACCAGTAGCTCGCATGCATAAGACAACCCGCATGAAGGGTGTTCAATAGTTGCTAAAAAATGTACTAGCCAAGTACAGCATTTTATGGCAATTAGAATGCTTTTCATATTTAAGTTTTATTTAGTTGTTGATTGTTTTGCTCACATAACAAGTAAGCCTAGTTTTTAAGATATTTACTTTTATATCATTTACTTTACTTGCACTCCAAAGAATAGTTTTTATGACATTTACTTTTATTATTTACTTTACTTGCACTTTAAGAACGTTTAAGATTAGAATACTTACTTATTTAATTTACTTACATTACAAGTAGGTTCAGGATGAGTTATTTCTATAAAAAATCTCTTTATGTTTCGTTATAAAACTGAACAAGATTTTTCTAATTCTCTTCCTTTGAGATATTTTATTTTTTACTAAACATCAACATTAATCACCAAATGACCATCATATATTTATATTAGCAACAAAAATTTATCATCTTTTCTTTTTCTTTATTTCATTTGAGGAAGAAAGATTGAACTAATTTTTTGAACATAGAATATGCGCACTAATTATTAAATTAAATATTTGAATGCAATTTAAGATCATTTCTTAAATATAGTGAAAAGACATATTTGAGACATCGGTCACGAGGTTTAAAATAAAAATCTTTGCATGTGCACTCTTAAATATTATAAAAGATATATGATCACATCCAAAATGACCACCCTTAGCAAACTATTAAGGCCATTTTCATTTTTCAATATATCGACCTAATTTAACTATATTATCATTCACTTATCATCAGTTATCGATTATCATATAAAGTTATTTACCAAGAATTAAACAAATATTCCCTCCATTTCAAAAATATTATTTTAATTTGATTTTTTTAATCAAAATTTTTTCAATTTTGATCTTAGTTATTTAAATATTTGATTCAGCAAACTTTTATTATATATATTTGAAAAATTTTTATTTAAATTTTTTAATAGTATTTATTTCAAATTTTAATTAATGATGGTTTATAAATAAATAATGGTTAAACTTGAAAAACTTTGACCCAAAAAAGTCAAATTCAGACACTAATTATAAGACGGATGGAGTAAAATTTATTCTTATTGAGATTCATATGTGAATGTAATATCCCACATTACTCATAAGTGAGATGTAAAGATAACATGATAAATATACATGAAAGATCCAAGAACTCATAAACTTAAGTTTTTGGATTCAAGTGGTGTTTAACATGCATATATGAACTTTTGGGAAGAACTATATGGCTCAAGATTTGGCTTATCTCTCCAACAATTCTCTTCTTCAGTACACAATATATGGCTGAATTTTTTTTCCAGGTAGTAATTAGAATCAAGATATGTTAAGAGTAAAACTAATATATATACAGGAAACTTTAAAAATGTTGTAGCATATAAATTAATGAACTCAGCAACAGATTTATTTGTAAACATTTGGGATGTAATTAATTCTTCTCTAGATTGAAACCTACTCAAATTTGAGAATGGAAAAAGATAAATAAATTACATTGCCTGAAAGGACAATGATTAACTATTCTTTAACATTTCAAATACACATTTGTCTAAATGTCCGACCATTTCCTTCAAAAATAAGGTTTTGAGTTTGAATTTACCTCCCCTTTTGATTTCCTAGCTTAAGTA
The DNA here is from genome assembly GCF_000208745.1 of Theobroma cacao. NCBI lineage: Eukaryota > Viridiplantae > Streptophyta > Magnoliopsida > Malvales > Malvaceae > Theobroma > Theobroma cacao. The sequence goes on from NC_030853.1 coordinate 2,502,486, forward strand.
TAAGAAAAGAAAAAACGAAAAACCAAAGAACAAATTAACATTCCTAAAGTTACAACTTTTATTTCATAAGGAAAGGAGTAAAGCCAGGACAAAGGCATACAACATTTTTTTCATCTAGCTATATATGCATGATGATGGGATTCTTTCAAAAGGGTGTGTAGATTTGCATCTGACTCAAGATATGTTCAAAATTGTCTGTTGACTTCTCTATGGGATGAGTGTGCATCCCTTCGTATGTGGTCACCACAACACTTTCATCTTTGGTTAGACGTTGAACTTGCTTCTTTACATTGCATCCTTGATGTGTGCATCGGTAGTAGCTCCTGAACATGGAAAATCATAGTGTTATTCACTAGCTCAAACTATGCATTGATTCAAAAATCAGAATTTGGAACACAAAATATAGTTCAAGGAACAGGCTATATGAATAGGGGCTGATGATGCGAAATTTACAAGTGTTTGTAGCTCAATTATTCATTCCTTTTTCTTTTAATTAACCAAAAAGAGGAGAATTAAGCTAGGATCAAGTTGAAAAAACCGATGCTGATTAGAAAATGATGCTTTCCATGGTATGAAATCATCAAGAGATGCTGATTCATGGTATGTACCTTTTTTATGCTCTGAATGATCCTAAAGACACATTTGACTATTAATGAAAAGCAATGCTGTGTTCATGGAGGCTCTAGAGTTTGGACTAACCTTCTCCCACGATTATTCCCATTCAAACACAGAATTTTTGGAGTATTAACTTTTAACTAGTGCATACGATGTCTGATATTTCATGGGTATATATGAATTCTTCTGATCTGTTAAGGAGAATTATTGTGAGATGTATAGAGGAAAAAAAAAACCCTAGTCAAAATAATTGTAGAAACTTATGATTCATGGAATATTTTATCTTTGGTAACCATGCAAGGGGTAGTGTGCATGCATATTGGAAATAGTTTGACATCCACAAACTCAAGTCTGAAAGGAACAAATGGCACTAACTCTTATCTTCTCAGCTAGGTAAAATTAAGTGGGATATACCTATCATACTTTTACAGTGAAAGGAAAATGATATGGATGATAATGGTGGGGCATGCATGATTGAAAAGATAGTGAAGATTATCACCCAGGGAATAAGGGGAAAAGCAACGGTAGAAAAGAAAGAAAAAGTTTTTGGAGTCAAAATTACAAACCTAGGAAATTTGTTGTTCTTAACAGCTTTTTGGCCATATTTCCTCCATCGATATCCATCATCAAGTATATCAACCTGACTCCTTGTTTGAAAAGCATATCTAGGCTTCCTAATCTTCTTTTCCTTCTTTTTACCTAATTTTACCTCAGTTTCAGAACCAACAAAACTCCCATTCTGGACAAGTTCTTTAACTTCTGGTTTCTGGATGAAGCTCTCTGTCTTCAAACCCAAGAACCCATTCGAGCTGTTGCCATGGAAATTGTTAAAAACTTGTGAACTAGGTGCCATGTTTGTTGGAAAAGGGTAAGCTGATGCTGCTGACGAGGAGATAGGAAAGAACATTTGATAGTTCTCCATGTGGAATCAAAGCCAGTGCTTATAAAGAAGAAGAAGAAGAAGAAGAAGAAGAAGAAGAAGGATGAGAGAAAGTCTACTGCAAAAGAAGAGGCGGCTTGTTGGCCAAAAAGCTACACAAATTCATTCAACTGAGATGTATGCAGAGCAAAAGCAGCAGAAAAATACAATCCCATATTTATAGTGTTAAAGGTGTCGTAGACGGCACGAAAATTTTTCCAATTTATGGAAAATTAGCTTCATCAGCGGATTTGATCAGGAAAAAAGTAAGGTGGAAAATTAGGGGCGGCTTCATCATTAGGACAAAGACATTTCATTTTAGCAAAATAAATAAAAGAATATATATATATATATATATATATATATATATATAT
>NC_030853.1:2504398-2527485 GCF_000208745.1 Theobroma cacao
TATATATATGATATATATATATATTTCTTTGCCAAGGGAAATTGCTTCTCATTGTTGGATATTGTAGACTAACAGCAGTCTCCTTTTGGACTGATCTCATTTCACACGTGTTTCAAAAGAATTTTCTTTATTACATATTCAGTACATTGAATTTTTTTTCTCTTATATTATATTCATGTTTTTTGTGTGGTGGGTGCCATGTTGTTTTAGTGCAGTTGTGACTGCGCCTCCTTCTCAGTTTCCACGAAGCATCATCAAATTAATGCCAACAGCTACATCTCCTACAGTCAAGTTGCAGTACCATGTGCTTATTAATGCATGGATGGTTTCTCTCGCTATTGTCAATTGATTTTAAGTTGAGTGTTTATATATTTTAAAACTTAATCAACATAATATTAGAGTAAGTGTTGTCTCCATTCGTTGATCTGAGAGCCCTCTTCTACAATTCATACTATGTAATAAGTTTGTGTTCTTTATACATAAAGCAAATATTAGAATGGTAAAAAAAAGACATCTCACATCAATCAAGTTTGAGCTACTTTGAGTATATAAATATAATAGAGAATTCTTTATCTATTATTAATTGATTTAAGATTGAATATTCATTTTAAAATTTTAAAAATAGTTTATTATTTAACTATAAATAATAAACTATATGTATATTTTTTTATAATTTATTCAATTAAGTATTTTAACTTTAATTAATATTTTTATTAAATTGAAATATTAACTAATTTTTATTTATCTTCTTATTGATATTAAAATCCTTACTAAAATATACAGTAAAACCTTTATAAATTAATAAGCTTGGGACCATGAAAATTTATTAATTAATTGAGATATTATTTAATTGATAAATTAATAATTTATTAATTTATATATGAATTAATAAAAAATTAATTTATCAAGGTATTTTTTATTTTTTTTCCAAAATATTGAACTTAATACATGTATTGTGTATTTGTGATTATACAAATATTACCTAATTATTGAATTACAAATTATCATTATTTTATGTGTTTATTTAACTAAAACAAGTTCACGATTGTAATTAGTCTTATTAAATAGAAGTCATATATCTATCCATTTTTGAAACAAACTAAAATTACATTCGATGTATACTTAATTAATATACTTCATGAACATTAAGTCAAACAAAAACATCTATAAAAAGAATGTACAGTATTATAAACAGTAAAACTAAACACAATAGTTTCTCATCTCAAAAGTGTAAAGAAATCAATAATGACTAATGAAAAGATAATACACTAAGAAAAGTTAAAGATGAGGTCTAAAGAGATATCAATTTCAAGAAAAACAAGTAACATTGAAGTCATATTTTACAGAGATCTCTTAATTGAGTCATGTATATATATACTTTTAATGTATATAAAGATTATTAATTTATATTTGTTTTGAATAGCATAATTTTTTTTAAAAAAAAGGAAGGGGAGAGTCCTAACAAAAAAGGAGAAACTCCAAGCCTTAATCAAAGGTACATCAGACTACAAGGTAATCCTAAAGCACAAAGGACACAACAAAAACAATCAAGAATAGAATAAAACCACAAACAAAAGAGGAGAATAACACCAGAAGAAGAATTCGAAAACACAACAAGTAACCAAAAACTTGAATGCAATAAGAAGTATGATTAACCACAACCTTGGCTAGGCAATCCTCAAGGTAGTTTGCTTCATGGGGAATATGGATGAAAAACTAATTCTCAATATTTTCATCAAGAAATTAATCTGTCTAAGAATGCACTTGAATAGCCAAGGAAAAGAAAAGAGACAGTTGATCTATTTGATAGCATTGGCAGAGTTCGATTCATTAGTGAGATTGTGAGAAGAATTCTAGTGAGATGCTGCAAAAATAGTAAAGGTTCTTTAATAGCAAAGACCTTTGCCACATTAGAATCACTAATACCCAGCAATTTAGAAAATAGGATTTTGACATTACCTTCATGATCTTGGAGAGCTCTTCCAATTTCAGAAAGACCTAGGCTCATGAGTAGCACCATCAACAATGAATTTCAATGACCCAACTGCTAACTTCAACCAATCACACTTCTTTTTTGTCTTCTTAATCATCTGGGAGGCTTTAGTGAAATTCAAGTTTCAAATCATGTCAATCACTGAAGAATTAGAGTTAGGCCATTTTGCTTTGCCCTATGAACAAATCCTCAGCTTGATAATGTTGAAAATATGACCTGAGTCCCAAGGCTTTCCATTGAAAACCAAATTGTTCCCATGAATCCAAATCGTCTAGAGAATTGTAAAAAATGACAATTTTCAAACCAGAAAATGATCTTTGCCACTGATAGCCTCATTCTAAGCAGAAAAAGATCCCTCAAATTTTTAGGAGAGATCCAAGAAAATTCTCATGAATTAACCCATAACATCCAAACACACCAAACATCATAACAATCAAAGAAAAGATGTTCAACAATTTTAATAACGACATTACAAATAAGGCAAAGGGCAACATTCCTATCAATAAGACCTTTTCTATGAAGTTCTCCTTTAACTGCAATCTTACCTTTCATCACTTTCCTACAGAAAATTTCACATTTAGATGGAACAAGATTAGCCCAGATAGAATTCCAAAAGAGTTTATTGCCATTAGGATCAAATGTAGATTTATAAAAACAACAGGAGGAATAGAAACCATAAGAGTTGTTTTTCCAAATGACTTTGTCAAGTTCATCTTTATCAAGAAAGACATTATCAAGAATTCCCATCAAATTAAACCACTGATCCCTTTCCCAGTCAAGAAGGTTACGTCTTAACTAAATTTTCTATATCCACAAATCATCTTTCCATTCACCATAATCAGTCAAAACACCATCTTTGAGAGAAAAGAGAGAACAAAGATCCTAAGGAATGATGATTTAAAGAGACAACCCTTAACCCATTCATCATGTCAGAATTTAATTTTATCACTTTTGTCAGGAAAAAACCTCATACCAACAAAAAACAGAAAGCAAAGAGGTTTGGTGATGTTTTTCTAAATAAGAGAGACAAACCTTGAAGGAGAGAAAGTCGAAAGGAGAGAAAGTCGGAATGAGAGCATTGGGATTCATACTATCTTTTTCAATGATTATTTCCTTCAAAAGCTATCCATTTCTTCATTAAAACGCCAAAGCCATTTATGAAGAAGAATAAAATTCTTGAGCTAAAGGTTGACAATGCCTAAACCACGATTTTCCTTAAGGTAACAAATCATATCGCAATCAACATAATGAATCCTTCTTTTGTTATTAGAACCACTCTAAAGAAATTTTTGAATAATTTTATCAAGTTTATCCTTTATCCCGATTGGCAAACAAAACAAGTACATGTTATAATTTGGCAATGAAGCAAAGACAAAATTAATAAAGGTGAGCTTCCCTCATGACGAGTGAAGATTATCTTTCCAACCAGCCAACATTAACTCAAATTTCTCCACTATAGGATTCCACAAGGTATTAGAGTTGAGATGAACCCCAATCGACAACCTCAAATAAAATGTAAAGAAATAAGCCAACTTTGCTAGAAATCTTCTATGCCTACTCATCAATAAAATGCCTTTCCACACCAACTCCAAAAATGAAACTTTTCAGAAAATTCATCTTAAGCCCAGAGAAAAGTTGGAAGCCACGAAGAATATGTTTGATGTAGATAAGATTGTCAGCACCTGATTTACAGAAGAAAATTGTATCATTAATGCCTTGAAGGTGAAAGACAATTAAGCCATTATTTTCCACTTCAATCCCTTGAAAAAACCCCATTTGAGATAGTATTGTTAACCATAAGACTCAAAGAATTGCTAACCAAATTGAATAGAAAGGGTGAAAGAGGACAACCTTGGTGAAAACCGTTATTCATCTTGAATTGCTTGGTGAAAATACCATCGATCAGAACAAAAATAGTAGCCATAGAAATGTAGGAGAAAATCCACTTGCGCCATTTATTCCCAAAACCAATCTTATCAAGCGAAGTCAAGAAACTCCTAATCAAAACTGTCGAACGCTTTTTCAAAGTCAATTTTAAAGACCATTCGCCCTTGATCATTTTTTTATAAGGTCAATAACCTCATTAGCCAGAAAAACACAATCCAGGATTTGTCTACCTTTGGTAAAGGTAAATTGGGTTTGACAAATAATTTTTTCCATCACTTGTCGAAGCTTGTTAGAAAGAACTTTAACCATTAATTTATACAGATTGCCCGCAAGACTAATCGGGTGATAATCATAATGATTTCTACGATTAAAGCGCTTCGAAATCAAGGAGATAAAAGAAAAGTTAATTCTTTTATTCGAAGAACCAAAGTCATAAAACTTAGAGAAAAGATTCATAATCTTAAACTTGATTTTGTCCCATAGATTCTTGAAAAAAGAGAAATTGAAGCCGTTCGGTCTAGGCAATTTATTTCCATCATTGCCAGCAATAGGATTCTAGACTTCATTCTTAAAGAAGGGACGTTCCAACCAAGAAGCAAACTTCGACTCCAAAAAGTTTAAATGACAGTCAAATTCAGCCACCTTGAAGATAGATTTTTTCTAAAGTGGGCTTTAAAATAGAAAGCAACAGAGTTCAAAAATAGATTTAAGATCAGAATAGGAAATACCATCAACAATAGCATTCTCAATCCTATTAAGCCTCCTCCTATTAGAAGCTACGTCATAAAAAAAAACTGGTGTTATGGTCACCTTCAAGAAACCACTTGATAAACAACTTTTGTTGCCACGATCTTTCCTTAGCTTGATATAAATTCCAATGTTGGCCTTAAGAAAAATAAAAAAATTCCTCATAGAACTTTTAAGAGGATCATTATGAAGGGTAGAGAGCTTATCTTGAATATCCTTCTCACAAGTCGCTATTTTATTATTTAAATTCCCAAACTCAAAATATTTCCATTATTTAATTTTAGACTTGATCATCTAAAGTTTATCTTATAAGGGTAAACTTCGATCAGTGCTATTATCTAGATTCCTCCATTTCGAAGTCATAAGATTCTAAAAACTATCTTCCTCGAGCCAGAAGTTAAAGAAACCAAAAAGTCTAGGGCTTTGGTCATTCAATCCATCACAAAGAGAAAACGGATTATGGTCGGAAAGAGACGAAGGTAAGCATTTTTGAACAAAATCATGCCATTTGGGATTGAAAAGAAGATCAATGATAAATCGGTCCAACCTTCTAAAAAAAGGTGGATCTTGATGATTACACTAAGTGAAACTATTGCCAGTCAAAGTAAAATAAAAAAGATCAGCCTCATTGATGAACTCTTGAAATGAAGAATGGTTATCACATTACCCATTCCACCAAGTCTTTCATTCTGTGAAAGCACAGCATTAAAGTCACCTTTAATACACCATGGTATACCATAATTCTTAATAAACTCTACAACTTCCATAAAGATATCCTTTCTCATATCATCATCATTAGGATCATAAAAATTGTCAAAACCCACACTTTTATTATCCCTTTTCCACGTTCTAGATAAAATAATATAATATTTGTCTTCAGTAACAGAATTACAATTAAAAAAGAAATCTTGCCAACCAATAATGAGACTTCCAAAAGCCCTCTTCGAAGCCATAGAAGCCCGAGATGGAATTGCCCTTCCATCAACTTTTGAGAATTCTAAGATTAGCAAACTTTAACTTAATCTCTTAAAAAAAACTAAACATAGGTTAACAAAAGATATTACCCTCTTCATTGTTCTCCATTTTTCACTCTTATTTAAACCCTTTAAATTTCAAGAAAATAAAATCATTGAAAAATCAAGAGCACAAAGAATAAAACCACAATGCGATTACACTTCTTGGCAAACCTCAATGTCCGTTAATAAATTTATAATATGAGGATTAGGGTCTTAAAAAAAATCACCAATATTGTTAATAAGATTTAGAGAATCGACAACCTCTTTTTTAAGAATAGAATTCCTGTGATCAATGTCAACATCAGTGATAAAATTATCAAAGGGAGTTAAGGTAGGAGATGTACTGTTTCCCAAGGCAATGATGATGTTCCTTCTAATATTTTTCCTTCTTTTGCACATAAAATCTCTTTTCTCTTTTCTCCTATTAATAACAAATCTTAATGCAGAGTTGTTAGTTTTTTTCTTACTGTGACTAGAAGAAAAATGAAGGAAAAAGACTACCATTATAACCATTGTTGACTTCAATAAGGGTATCAAAAAGTTAAATAAACTCTCATTGGCAAAAAGGACTTGTAATAGAAACATTAGGGTTTTCATTGGAAAGCAAGCAAGGTGAGGAGAAATTCAGAAGAGGCAAACCTTCAGGCTGATAAAGAGATTGATTCCTAATCATCATTAAAAAGGTTGCCTCTAAATCACATTCATTAATCAATGGAAAAATGGAAGAAGTCTTAGAAACTCTTTTAACCACAATAAGAGGACTACAAAAAGAATTAAAACCATCCTCAAGAACGACAGATTTAAAATTAGCGTGATTATTAAAAGGATGAGAATCCATCAGCAAGACCTTCTTCTTAGATTTTTTACCAACTTTACATTTTTTCGTCCATATTTCGATTTTCGTTAAGGTCTACCTTTCTTTTTATCTTTAAGTTTCTTACCCTTTTTAATAGCCTTGTTTAAAGGAGGAAAAGAAATGCAAAAAGCCTTGAAGGAAGAGAATAGGTGTTGAAACTTTTAGAGCTCGAATCCTTTAGACTCATAAGAGTAGAAAAGGCCTAACTCAGATTTAAACATCAAGTTCCTATCCATCAAGTTCTTAGAGGCTCGAATAAAGGCAATAAGGCTTCCATCCAAACAAGCCCCTATTTCTTCCATAGAAGGATCCAAACCCGAATCAAGATCCAAATAAATGCCATCACCTTTCCCCTCATCCAACATTTCGAGCTTTACACTTATAAGATTAATGTCAACACCTAACTCCTTGACATTTTGCTTAAAAGCTTAGGACAAGGATAAATGTCTCAAGATATGATTTAGAACATTAAAATGATTGTGGGAATAGATAGATGGGTGCTCTAACTTGAACATATCAAAACCTGCACCATCTTGAAAACCAAGTTTATAGCATTTGGTTTACAAAAACCAGTTTTCCCAATCGCCATCAATGGGAGAAAAATCAGAAGAACACCCTGATTCAGATGGCTTAAATATAGCTTCAGAAATTTTCTATTAACATTCAGCTTCCTATAAAAACATTCAAGAAACAATAATAGAACAACACCAACCATTAATAATAAACTTGGAGGAACATGGTTGAACCCTTTCATTAGAAACCTCAATAAGAATACAAGCAAAATCAACCCTTTTCATGGTGGCAATATCTTTATCAAGAAGAGTAAAGGAGCTCCAATGATCACTTAGTGCTTTAAAGACATTAAAATGCCATAAATAGACAATAAGACCTTTCACCTTAAACCAAGTCCATTTTTCCTTTGAAGTCAAATGATGATCATAAGGAGATAAGAACAAGAACCAAAGCTCGAACATGTCAAAACACTCTTTGATCAAATCTATCATGTTTTTCCTATCACCAAAGGACATGAGAACTTTTCTTTCCCCTACTAGACAAAAACGAACCCAAATATCTTGAGAAAAAAGACGTGATTAAATAAAACCAAGTTTAAAATCCTCCTTCAAGATTCCAATAACAAGGGAATCAACCCAATCCATAACTGGCACAGACACCGTAATTTTACAAGCCATATCATTAGTCTTACCAATGTCAGAATCAATGATTAGCAAGACAATAGGGGAAATAGGAACCACCGAGACTTTAGTAACGTCAAGCTTATCCAACAAGGCTTCATTATCAACTTCAACCTTACCCATCAAGGCTTCTTTATAAGATAATGGCTTTAAACATGCAAAATGTTCCCTACCATTATCATCCTCAGGCAAATCATGTGAACTAGCCTTAGAATCGCAAGTAGATCTATTCTTTCTTGCCAAGGAAACTTTCAAAAACCCACCATGTAGATGCAAATCAAAACCTTCTCTAACAACTTTGAGTTGTTCAGATTCATATTAAAATCTAATGAAGGCATATGTATAGGTCCAACATACCTTACTTGAAGGAGCGATCGCCACGAAAATATCCATAATATGACCAAAACAACATAAAAATGTCTCTAAGCACTCCCTGGGAAATATTCAAAGGCAAGTTGCCAATAAAAACAGAAAACAAATTGCTCTTCCATTGATCTAGACTCACAGAAAGCTTGTAGTTTGAAGTCTTATCAGAGAACGATTTGAACTTTGCTACACGAACGTTACTTGGTCTCCAAATCTCTTTCCTCATTCCGCCGCATCACTCCATCTTCCATTAATTATTAATTTATAAATCAAGTAGGACCTATTTGGTTTTTTAAATGTATTATTTTATAAATTTAACGAATTATCAATTTACCACCTTCGTCCCAAGTTAGGACCGACTAAAATTATTATTTAATTGAAGTTATTAATTTATAGAGGTTTACTGTACTTTTCTTAATTATTAACTTTTATAAAATTAATATTGGAAATTGACTAATATTTATATTATACCTTATATGATATACCTTATACAATAAATCCTCTATAAATTAATACCCTTGGGACCATGAAAATTTTTTAATTAATTGAGATATTATTTAATCTATAAATTAATAATTTATTAATTTATATAGTAATTAATAAAAAATTAATTTATCAAGGTATTTTTTATTTTTTCTCAAAACATTAAACTTAATACATGTATTATGTATTGTGATTATACAAATATTATATCTAATTACTGAATCACAAATTATCATTTTTTGTGGCGAGCAAATTATTGAGAACATCATGGAAATGACAAAGAAAATGAAGTTGAAGACAATAGCTCTGTACTAGAGCCTATCTGGCACAAAGATGCACTCAAAACAACATTAATCACATTGTATAATTTTCTCTAATAATACGAGAACATTACACCAGATCGCTTTTTGATGTACTTAAAAAAGTTAAAGATGAGATCTAAAGTGACATCAATTTCAAGAAAAAACAAGAAACATTGAAGTCATATTTTGCAAAGACCTCCTAATTGAGTTATGTATATATATAATATTTTATTGTATAAAGAGATTATTAATTTATATATCAAGTAAGAACTATGTGTTTTTTTAAAATACATTACATTATAAATTTAGCAAATTATTAATTTACCATGTTATTCTCGAGTCAGAACCGATCAAAAATATTTTTTAATCAAGATTATTAATTTATCAAATATTAATTAATAGAGGTTTTATTGTATATTTCATGTCTTTATTCTTTAAATATTAACTAATTGAGAGTTGATCAAATCATGATTTATAAATTTATTATTTTTTATTATAATATTTACGTATTAAATCATTCACATAAACATATAAAAAAACGTAATTGATGAGAAAAGTATACGAAAACAATCAAAGTGGAATGTGTTTTTCATTGAATTACATATATCATGTTAGATCAAGTGCCCTAATGCGAGTTTAACACGTGTAATTAAGATGACTTTAATTTATAGTAGTAATAAATTGTCTATATATTGAAAATATATTTTAACTTTGATACTTAAATAGTAAAATTAATATAAGAAATGTGCTAGCTTTACTAGCTTTAAAATAATTATAGTTTTGAAATGACAAAAATTATCAAAATTACTTCAATGATCTTTAAACTTGTTTGAATAAGCTTTTGAACTTGTTTGAATAGCTTTTAAACTTGTTTAAATTAATTTTAAATCTCTTTTACATTTGATTTTGAAATGTCTAAGTATTTGGCATCAAATTTGGTTCAAAAAGAAGAATTTTCTATATATAAAGCTACAAGTATCGATATTTTGGTTAAAAGTATTGATACATTTAAAACGTAATGATTCTGTCAAAAATGTATTCGATACATTCCAACATGTATCGATACATTTAGTCTAGAATTAGCCGTTACACACAAAAATCAAAGAAAAAACAGCTATTTTCTTCACCAAATCTTCTCCAACGACTCCAAAGCTTCTCCAACTATAAAAAAGATTTCTCCAACACATTTACAAGGTTAGAAGAATGGAGAAAAACATTAAATACTCAAGAATCAAATCTTATGAAGAGAAAGAAGAAAAAGAAAGAGAAACCAAGCTAGAGCTAGCAAAACACATTCTTCCACTTAACTTTTAAACTATTTTTGAGATTCAAATTCTTTGTGCTTCCACTCCTATTCTTTATATACATCTTTGTACTCATCACACTTTATCTACATTGTACTTGCTTAACAAAACCCATCTTCTAGAGGTATCCTTGCTACTTAGTGTAAAAGAAAAAAGTTATACCCTAGCCTCCAAAAGGTAGTATTTAGAGGTTGTGCTTGATTTTTGAAAGGCATGGCGGTTATACCTTAGCCTTCAAAAGGTAGTATTTAAAAGTTGTGCTTGAACATTGAAAAAACAATGGTTATGCTTGATCTTTGAAAAGACAATAGTTATGCTTGAACCTTTAAAAGGTATTGTATTAAATTTATTCAATAGGGGATTAAACTCTTTATCTTGCTAAGAGAGAGGATGTAGGCACCAAGGAAGGCCCTAACCTCTACAAATTTCTAGAGTATTTTCTCTTTACTCTTCGCTATTTATTTTTGTGCATTTTACTTTACTTTAAGGAGTTTTGAAAATTTGTTCTTAACTTGTTTATTCTTTAATTTACTCTTCAAATTACTTTTGACACACTTTGATAGAAAAACAGGTTTTGTGAAAATTGTTTTTAACTTGCCTTCATTAGAAATTTGATTTTGAGAAAAGAATTCTTAAAAATCCAATTCATACTCCTCTTAAATATTTTCGTATTATTATTAAGCTAACTTTCTAACAAAATGGTTTATTAAATTTTTGAAATGCAAAATTAGAAATAATAATGGATATAATTAGGTGGTAATTTTCATGGTGATAAATTGCATGATCATGGACATTAATTAATGGGAAATCCACTTATGAGTCGGATCTCCCATTGACGTGGCTGGATATGATTCTCCACCAAACCCATAGATTCTTTCATTCTTTCTTTCTTTCTTTCTTATTTTTCCTTTTGATGCAATCCCGACTATATACTAAGAATTGCTAAAGATTTTTGTAAACCAAGGCAATGCCACTTTTCCAAATGTTTTCTCAACCTAAGACAAGACATGACACCCACTGTTTTATCCACATCTTATTCCCTTTCCGTCACTTGAATTTTCACCCGATGATGGTCAAGGATCCATGAAAAACACCATTACCCCTAAAAAAGCTTCACTTCTTTCCTTAATTTGTACCTTAATCTTTCTCTTTTACTTTATGCATTGAAACTTTTTTTTATTTCACTTAATAATAAGATTATATTTCGATTCACGGTTTTTTAATTTTTTATTAATTATCGTTGATGTGAGCAAAGACGTAAACATCTATTTTTAAATTTATTACTTAAAATAAGGTGATGTATGTTTTAGTATGACTTTTATTTTCCTTTTATGTAAATAATTTTAACATATTTTAGAATTGGCTTAACCTTCTAGTAAATATAGCGATGGGGTGTACTAAGCCAAATTTCCATCAAATCAAATGCATAGGATCGGAGAGAGAAAAGTAAAAGGTCAGTGGACACGTGTGGAGATATATACAAACTTAGGTTTATGCAAATTAGAAAAAGTCAAGAAAGCATGTGGGTTTGAAGTTGGAAAATAAAAATGGAGTTAAATTAAAAATTGGAAGGTTAATTATCTAGCAGATCTATTTGTGGTTAGGTCTGAAGTGCGCAGCCTAGCTAGCCAGCCATATATAAAAAAATTATTGAGTTTTTTTGGGTATTTCACGACTTAATTTTGTGATTTTTGCCGTAAAATACCTTTGACCAACAAAATATTTTTAAAATCTTTTTTAAAAAACAATTTGGAGAATTCTGATTTTGTAGTGGTCGAAGACATTATGTTACATCCGTTTTAGATAAAATTATTCAGAGAGATATTGATTTTCTTAAAACGATCTCTTTTATTTTTGAAATTTAGAATGCTTGACAAGTCTTTTGTTTGAATAGAGTTCAATTCCTATACTCTTCATGAATCAGGGGGAAAAAAAAAGAAGCAAATCTAATTTTAATATTCTGGAATGTCGAAAATATTGAAAAATGGAACCTTTGGTGTGTAATTGGATTGTTCAACCCAAGTTTGAAACGTCAAATACTCACATGCCCACAATTTTGTGTTAGTTGGCAAGAGACCAATTGTCGGCTTAAGTCTTTCTCTTTCCAATATGTCCTTCTCACGTATCACTTCTTTGCCAAATTTGTCACCAATCTTACCTCACGACAAGGGAAAAAAACCAGAGAAAATATTGCTTTTTCTTCAAAACCCTAAGACCATATGGTTCTCTTTCAAAAGAAAAATTATTTCAAATTAGCTGAGTTCTTCTTGTGGAGGAGCCTTATGTCAAAATGGAATCTTACACATATCCGAGGTTACATGATTTTGAATATCATATATTTAATTTGGGCCATGTACTCTTTAGTTCTAACTTACCCCAAACCTCTCCACCCAACCATTTTGACAGCAGTTAATTCTCTTCATGCATAGGGAGTTGTTGATTTGAAACGGTAATTAAGCAAGCCTAATTAAGATTTCAAGATATTTGAGCATTTCGATTTAGGATATTAACCGTTGTGAATAATATTATTTTAATAACTTGAAGAAAAGAAAAAACTTTTGGTAAATTTTTAGATACTTTTTAAGTTTGAATGTTACTCTTGTTTGTTTTATTTACAAATTTTCAGAAGATAGAAAAAAGGTTCTGATGAAACTAATTTTATGGAGAATTCAAGAGTTTTTTCCTTTTTATAAGACTCTAAGAGTATAAAAGATAGGGAAAATATTCGATCATAATCGGTACACGTCAATGATAAATCCATCAATGATAAATTCGAGTTTGACTTGTCTTCATTGCATTAGAATATTTGCATATAATGGATCATCAAAATTCAAAAGCGAATATAAGATCATATATATTTTTAAAAAGAAAACAATCGATAATTTTATTCAGACAAAGAAGATTCAAATAGATAAATACGATGAAATCTTAATATTGAAGAAACCAATGTTTATCTTGAAGGTTTGCGGAAATTGCTAAAAATTTTTTGAATTTTAATGAAGAGTTTTTTTTTTCTTTTTTAGAGGAAATACTCGCTTAAATTTTAATGAAGGGTTGAGTGAAAACCTTCTAGTTAAAACGATTGAGTCACCATTTACCTAATCAGGTGGTTTTTAGGTTAAAGTGGGTTTGAATTTTCTATTACTTTTGTAACTTAAAAGACACCAAAGAAAGAAAGAAAGAAAAGGAGAGTTTATTAACACTAGGATAATGCAAACTAATACCCCTCTCCTTCTAGTAAACTTACAGACTATACAGCAATAAGACTTGGTCTAGCCTTTAGAGTTCTTTGTTTTTGTCTCAAAAGGTGTTGATTTCTTGCTTTCTATATATATCATACACAATCTTGGACTAGCTGTCTCTAGAAGGTAATAACCCGTACGTACTTGCAGGATTGAATTTGTGTATTCTTACAGACTAGAATAAATGGAGGAGACCACTGATCATGAGTTCAATATTGTCAATCATATTTTCTTCTAGTCTGGGATTAAACATTTGCAATTTGAAATTTTAAAATCTTAAAATATGATATTAATATTTAGTTAGCTTTCTTCGCGGCCTTGTTCCTCACGATCAAAACCAATTAACCAATTTCAGATGCACTGAATTAAGTTTTGAGCTCAAGTACTGAATATTGTCACTTTGATTAGTTTGGTTACTGCTAACCAGTTCTCTTGCATGCTTTTAATGATATGATACCGTGAATCTGACCACTCTACGCAGATATGATCATCACCTGTCTGAGGAAGAAGATTATCGAAACAGTGGAGACAATTCTATGGCGGCAGCCATGGATGAGTAGGTGCCACATCAAAGCCGCCAGAGTTTGGTTAAGGAACCTGCTAGGAAGGTGGCAGGCCTCCTTGGTACCTGTGTTATAACTTTTTTAAACTATCATTCTCTTGCTGACTTGTGCTGCTGCTTGAATTCCAATGAGCAGCTTCCATTGTTGAATGGCTACTACTAATTAATGGGGTACGCAGTGCCAAAGAATTAAAAGAAGAAAAAAAATGAAAATCATAAAACAAATCAGACGAAATTATAGCCATAATATCTGCTGGTTAAATGATCTTAATTCCCATGAACAAGAATGTTCAAAAAGACAATGACTACGTTCAAGATATTTCCAATCTTGAGAGGATTAACTTCCATATTACATTGAAAATTTTGAGATTGCTCCTTGATTTCTACTTTACTGACCAAATTAAGATAGATTGGGAGTATAGAATTTCTTTCATAGGTTTATGGAACACACTTGTTTGACATGGTTGAAATCCAAGAAGGCTATGATATACACAAAGCCTCTTTTTTCAATACTTGGAACCAAACTCTTGCATAATTGGTTTTTGGTGGACCTAAGTTTGGAGCATAGTTAGGAAATGCTTTCTATAAAGCATAAATTTATTTTATAATCATAGCATAATCATGCCATTTGGAAGATTTTTCACCTACTGCTCTCACTGTAGTTGATGAGTAGATGACTGATCTTGACATGGTTAAATGGAGCACTAGCTTGTTTGCCTAACCACTGCTGGAAATTCTGAAAGCATAATTATTGCCATGAAAATTTATAATCCTGATTGACTTCAGTGCTTGTTAACATTGAAACTACAATTTGTAATCATTCTGAAGACTGAAAACCTTTTCTGATATGTGGCATCCAAGGTCAAAGCTGTACTTTGCCTGATCACCTCTGAAATTTGGAAATGAGTCAGATTCAGCTGCAATTCCTAAAACTTTCAAGGCTATTCCATAATTTATGATTGAGAGCTAGGGATATAGCCATGCTATTTGAAATAAATATAATGCAAAATCACTATCTTATCTCCTCTTTTTCTATATTCCTGATGCACAAGAGATAAAATTATGGTTGAATATGTTGGTGCAAATAGGATTTAAATGAAATTTAAGAAATTGGCAAAACTGACTTTAAAGTGGGTTTTTCAATTGACGTTATCTTTAAAACTTATTTCATCTCCATCACTCGGTATGTAAAAAGGAATGATGTTAATAGCCTTAGGGATACAATGAAGTCAACGTCAAACTTTGTCTTGCACTTTACGAGAGTAGATCACTAGATACACCCGAGGGTTTATAAGGTTGCTCGACCTTAAAGCTTACTTTCTGCAGCAAGTAGATTATAAGGAATTTGAATTTCTTTGATAAATGATGGGAACTCAAGTATTTATGTTTATTTTCAAAACATAACAATTTTATCTCTCTTGATTTTTCTACATTTGTCTTATTTGTTCTGGTGTGTCAACATGGTTGGCAACAAACCCTTTATATAAGCTTGCAAGTGTTTCTTTTTCAAAAACACAACCCTTTCATTAAAGTATTATTTTGTCTAAAAGATATTTTTACATTTTACAAGACACAACTTTTGAATAAAAATATTATTTCAATAATCACCTTATGAAAAGGCAATCATTCATTTCATAAAACATAATCTTTAAACTATAATTTCAAATTAGAACTTTTTATATTTAAACTTTTGAATTATGGTGTTTTTTTTTTTAAATTTGTCTCATAATCTTTAAATGTCATTTTATCAAAAGATATAACCATTCACATAAAAAACTTACCTATAATCTAATAATTACATTATATCACTTTATGTGACATATTCTTTGAGTTAAAATAACTTTTTGTTATATAACATAATTATTGATTTTGAAAATACACCATGAGATTTCATGAATTTGGTCCAATTCTGCCTTTTTCATGAATTTGGATAGTAAACCCATTGGCCAAGCATCATGGTAAATACCTGGTCCAACCTTGTAAGACCTTGGACCTTGGTTAAGATCCATATAGAATATGGGTTGTTGAGTGGACAATGAAAACATGTCGAAAACAGCAAGATCAAGACCAACCTTATGTAGTAGATTAATTACTAGGTTCATACCTCGTCATTCTTGAATTGACTTGAATTATATAACTTACTCAAACATGCTTCAACGTGTTTATATGATTTTACAGAAACTAATTACCCACTACCAAGGCTTAATATGACCAGAGGAATGAAGATTTAGATACAATTTTAAGCTTCAAGTCAGGAGTGTAATGTAACTTTTTAAACTTTATTGTTTTGTAGCGAGATAAGTGGTCTCTTATAAGTATAACAATACTTAATTAATTCTTAAGTGCCTTCTTCATATACGAAAATTTGATAACCATAACGAAATCATTTTCTACTGATCGAAAGTGATTCTCTTAATGCGATGAACTGAGTTTTAAATCCTAATTCAACACCATGAAAACTAAAGAGATACATCCTTGGTATTGAAGCGCTAAAGTTACAGTTGGACAAATGTCAAATTCAGCACAATCCCCACTCTATAAATGTGTTAGCTAATGGTCTTGTCAAATCGAGAATTCAAAGACCGATTCTTTATCAACATGTGTCATTTATGAAATGAAATAGAGAAGTTGATTGTATCATATTGTCATCTAGGATCATTTTACTTCCATTGTCTTTTTCGTGTTTTCATCCTTGATGCAATAAAATTCTAACACCTTCTAAAAAAAAAAAAGAGCAACTTTCTTGAGAGAATGTAATGCTTGTGTTCTATAGTCAATGAAGACTGGCTATGGAAGATATGGCAACAGTGACTGGCCGTGGTATGTACCCTAAAAGCTATTCAACTTGCACTTATCATAAGTTATGGAAATTGTTCTTTAGAACGATTGTCCTTTTGTTATTGGTGTTGAATTCCAAGAAGCAGCTGCCATTGTTGAATAGCAATGCACCGTGTAAACTGAAGAAAGAATATTCGTCAAGAAACTTTTGTCATGAAAAGGAAGTAAATCAGTGATTCGATGGTGTGTAAATGGTTATCTACCGGCTGCCGTCGACCCCATATCATGACTTTATTGGCAACATTAACTGCCAGAAAGAAAATCAACCAATCAAGAATCTTTTGCCTAATTTTGGGTTGCTTTCTTCATCAAGAAACATTTGCCTGATCACTTAGTAAGTCAAATACAGGGGCAATGCCATCATGAAGGAGACTGAATTAATCAGACAAATCTAATATGAAAACTTCAAAAAGTGGAATGGGGGTACTTGAAACAATCTTATGTTAGGCAACTATAAACAATCTTATGTTGGGCAACTATCATATGATATGCACCAAAAACATTTTCCAAAGGAACAAATCTCAATGTATCCAAAGCGAATTCTCATAGTTTATAGTCACATCTAAAGAGGGATTCATCACCCCTTCCCAGTTCCCACCCACCATGCACAATAAAAACCAATCAATTGATGAATCGATCATGTTTTACACCATTGTTAGCAGCTGTCAACCAACATAACAGCCCATCCTGGATTCCCCTTCACGCTGTAAATTGCAGGGAATGAAGAACATGACATCTATCTGATTTGAGGTATGTCCAGTTCCACAGCTCCATGTTATTATGATTTTTATCATATTCAGTTATCGTTACCTATCACAATTGTTTCCAATCTTACAAACCTCTCCCTCTCCCCCCCATCCTTTTTGGGTTTTTTTTTTTTTTTTTTGCTTGAACAATCTTTCAAATCCGGTGTGACTCAGAAAAGTGGATGAATTGAATAGGTTTATGATCTCTGAAATGAATCATACAGAGCAAAACCTAATTTATTAGGATTGACAGAAACAAAGAATGACTGCATACTAGAAAGGATGACTGCATGGTAGAAAAAGGAACTACATATATGATCGCATACGAGGCCTGACCAGAGACTGTGCCCCATCAACAAAAATAGTTGTTCCAGTCATATAGCGGGAACCATCACTGATTAAATAGATGACAGTTGAAGCCAGATCATTTTTAACATCCAGCCATCTGTGCAGTGGCATTGCTTCTTTGACCAACTTCTCTGCCCTGTCCTTTCCTACTGACATAGGAAATTCATCTTGTAAGTGTAAACCACGAGCAATTGCATTAACCCTGATCTTGTACTTTCCAATCTCCAAAGCTGATACCTGATAACAGCAATGAGGGATGTCCACAAAAATACTACTACTCAGCAAAATCTATGAACCAGAAGTTGGAAATGGAAGGTTATTCAAAAAGAAGCAACAGTCATGCCATATTCCACATAGGTTAAATAATTATGGATCTGAAGTATGGAGTATAAATGGATGGTGCTATTTAATTTAAAAGGCAATGTTCTTAGCCAGAAGATTACATTGCTTTAGAAGAAGGATGTTCACAAAAGCAAAAGCCACCAAGAAACAGAGCTGAATCTTGAATGTTTAAGGCAAGGTTCAATATCAGTTTTTATCTTTAGAATAGTTAACTAGCATAGCAAATTGTGGCAGCTGAGCGTAACTGCATTAAAGACTACAAGGAAAGTTAATGAGTTTACTTACTCTAGCTAACTGCTGCACTCCTGCCAAACATGAACCATATGCAGCAGCTCCTTGATAAAGTCCCCTTTCAGCACCGAGTATTGTAGTCAAGAATACAATGGAACCACCTATTTTATAGTCCCGCATTCTCCTGCCAACAGCTTTTAGCAGAAACCATGCAGCCATAAAATTTATTTTTACTATTTTTCTGAACTCTTCTTCAGCTAATTGCAGATGGTCTTGCATCTTTCCTGTTTCACATAGTCAGCATGGTTAGTTTTTCTCCAACTGTATCGCATAGACCTGAACACAGTGATGTAAGTGAGACAAGTTGAAAGGAAAACAAGAATTTTTTTTTTTCAAAAAGCAAGCATGTTTATGGGGAATATTGGTGTTTTTCTTGACATAGGCTACAAAAGCAAGTAGCACTAATGTCGGTAAAAGATAAATCATCAGCTCCTAAATAATTCCAGCTTAAAATTTTCTTGCATAATGACCACCATCCAAACTTTATACGATCAGTGAAACAAAAGGAGTCTGTCACTCCAACCTAAATTTCACAACCTTTACAAAGTTATTCAAGCAGACATATCTTACTCTTCAATTTATAAACTGTTATAACTCAAATATAATGTAACCTTTTGAACACAAACCTTGAGTAAATTAAGAAAACAAACATGATGACAAAACTTTCAGATATAAGAAGCCTCCTCTTCTTTATTGATACAAAAAGAGAACACGTTTTCATATGTCCCACTTTAAGCTCTGTAGAAGGTTCCCTGTTTCTTCTCCATAGTAGACCAAGGTAATTTATAAACTTTATGGTCTACATCATCTTTAGTATTCACTAAGCAAAACCTTCTCTAAATAAATAATTATTAGACATGTGACGAATTATTATCAATGCACCTTGAAGTTCTAGCCCACTTATCATATTTACAAATTGGACAAATTAAGGTAGCTAGAGAAGTAGGTTGATGAATTAACAAAGTTCTCAAATGTTTCAAAATGACGTTTATATCGCAAGAGCCTCAAATTACCAAAATTTTCATATAGGTGGGTTTTCAGAAGATACTGCAAATTGCTTTTTCCTGTGGTAAAAAAACTCAGAAGCAATAAGAGCATATAGGCATAACATCCTACCATTACTATGTCTATAAAATCCGGTTAAAATCAAAGGTCTTGGATAGATAAGAGACAGAAGTTACGAATTGCCCCACTTTCTCGATGCAAAACCAAATCCAAAAAAGAAAACCAGAATTTGATACTGTGGCACCAAAAAAAGAAAAGGACATTGACCAGTTCAACTTTCAATTGGAAAAATATCAGTAGGGTTCAAAAAAATATTCAAAGCAGATCTACATAGATATACCTTCAAAAGCATAACAATGCACAAGAGCATCCAAACTTCCCAACACTTTCCACGCTTTATCTACTGCCTCGTCAAAAGCTCCCTCTCTTTCATCTTCCATATCCAATCCAACCACCTCGACTGGGACCGCACTATTTGTTGAATCCATTATGTTGTCTTTGACACTCCTCAGACAGCATTCATTCCCCATCAAAACCAACCTAATCACATGCCCGAAGATCATTCTTTAGTTAGACTTTTGCCTAATTGATCAACAAGAAGGGAGCATAACCAAATGAAATGACCAAAAAAGAATAGAGGATATTGATTTTTGTTTGAGTTATGAAAGAACAGTAGGTTCAAAAGAATAAAGCATAAAAATGCCAAAAAGCTAAAACTTTGAAAAATCCTCTATTTTCATCTCTTATTTCCTTGCTATTACTCTACTCTTTGACACCTTAAAAAATAAAAAGCTGATCATAATAAGAAAACTCATTGCTGAGAAAAAGGGAGAGATAGGGATGGCCAAGAATTTCCGAGATTCTTGTTTTCTGGGCAACCAAACACATGCGATGCTTAAAATCTCAAAGAAAGTAGGAGGCTTCAACCTGCAACCACGTTTGGCTAAATGCAAAGCAATGTTCATTGAAATCTCATCTCCATTTGAAGTGAGCAACACTTTCTTTGCTTGATTCTCCATTCTCAAAAGCCAACTGTCAATCAACCAAAAACCCCTGAAAACATAAAAAAAAACAACCAATTAAAACAGAACCCAGAAAGGAAAACCAAAGCTTTGAAACAAAAAAGAAATAAAAATAGAAAAAAAATAAGAAGTCCATCAGTCATTCACCTATATTGCTACTGAAGAAATGAATCTCTCCTCGGAGATTTTTATGAAAGTGGCCTACCCTTTGGTTGCTGCTTTTTATATGAGAAATAAATGGTTGTTACCACTTACCCAGTTTGTTGGCGGAGCAGCCGAGTTGTGAAAACGGTGGGAACCAAAGCAAATAGCAAAAATCCTGTTCCTTTGAGTTTTGCCTGCTTTCCCTACACTCCTCCAGACTGTTGGTTGCTTTGTTTAGTTTGATAGTTTCCCAGAAAAAATGCTTTAACAACCATCCACGTGTCTCTACAAACACTCATTGTGTCAGATACTTTGGTCTGTATTTTGATATTTTTTTTTTCTTTAACCATCTTTCATTTATTTTTCGTGATTATTTTTACAATTTCACATCACATAAAAAATTCAAAATTAATATAAAACACATCAAAATAAAAAATATTTTAATTTTTGTGAAAATACAAAAGAAAGACCGAAGAAGTATCTATTTTTAATGGTGGAAGTATGAATAATATATTAAAAATTTTATATACAATATTTAAAATAGACCTGCACTGAAACACACATGGATGCAGCAAAGTTGAGGTAAAGATTTAGTAATGGTTACTTTTTGAAAATTGATAGTTGGTCTAAAATAAATTATTATTCAGTGGAGTACGGTAATGTGCAGGGAATTTAGAATTCAAAAATCGATGATTGTTTATTTTAATTTGTAATTTTACTTGAAAGATTGAGTGGTGATTAAGTCGGTTATGATTAAATTACTTAATTTCACACCTTGAAAAAGTGGTTTGATTGGAATTGGAATTAGACTTCCGATAGCTTGAAGAGAATGAAGCTTCCCAATCCCACATAAGGTTGTTGGAAGATTGGTCCCATGTCATTGTTACAACATTTATTAAGAAAGTAGTAGTAATAGTGGGAAATGGAGGAAGAAAGTCACGTGGTCGGGGGGTTCAATGTTGGGGAAAGCTTTCGTGAGATTTCTTGCAATTTTCCACGAGATTTCCTTCGTGGAATCAAAGGGAGACCTCCTGGAGTCTTGGAATCCTTAGAACTCCAAAAAAATAAACCTACTACGTGGGATATTCTTCATTAAAATAAAGGTTTATCGTATGAAGTACGTGGGATTCCCATGGAATACACACGTCTAAGTCCTTTTTCTATGCTTTTATGAGTTGGTTATACCAACACATGGTTTCCACACCTCTTTTTCAGCATATTCAACAATATCTTCAATTTTAAAAGTCTCCATACTTAACAACAAGTATCACACCATTTAATTACTTTTTCGAAATTTTAATCATGAGTAAAATATTTAATTTTTTTAAATTTTAATCAAAATTTTATGTGAATTCATTAATTTTTTAAATAGATATTTTATCTCAAACAAATATCCACTATATATATAGATTCAACTGTTAATTAACTTTTAATGTTTCAGTTAATTTGATGATACGATAATATTAAAAAATATTTTTATTTTTTATTAATTTTAAAAATTATTATTTTATAAATTATATTTTTTATTTTCTTTAAAAAAAATTTCAAGTCAAGAGAAGAGCACCGACCAGTGCTGTTAAGGGAAGGGGTCCTCCCAAGGCCAAAGAACACCAGGTCGGTGCTCCCAAGGGTGTTCCCCTCCTCTAGAGAGCATCTACCATGGAGTGGTTGATTGGCAAATGAGAACGCATCGGTTGATCACATTGTTTGAAAACAAGAAAAAAAAATACTTGAGTCCTTTTATGTTTTTTATTAACTGTATTTGTTCTTTTAGATTTTATTATTTATTTTTAAAATTAATAAACTCACATAAAATTTCAATTAAAATTTAAAAGAATCTTAAATCTTTTACCCTTTAATCATTGTTTTTCATGTATATTAAATAACGTAATATTATCTTCGTAACAATTTAATACTTCACAACTACTTTCCCCGATAATGACATTAAGTTGAAAAGTTAAAATGGTAAAACAACAAATACCATTTTAAGGAAGACCTCACCTTTTTATCTCAAATTTCCTATCAATGGGTACGGAAAAACTTAATCCAAAGGGGGGATGATGATATTTTTGTTATCTCGTGTAAGTACTAGGTTTGTATTTTCGCTTGTTGTACCCTGTGTTTCTACTTCTACTTTCATCATACCATGTGTAGCTAATAATAATAAACAAATTGTGGATCTAAATATCCTTGCATAAATTACTATCAAATTTTGTGGTTCATAAAAGAGATAAGGTTATATTCCAAGAAGAAAGTATATGCAAATTTTTTAAGGTAAAGATTAATAGTTAATAATTTCTTTTTGGATATTAAAAAATATGGACTTGGAGAAGACATACAGTTTATATGAAACATACATACATACATATATATATATATATATATATATATATATATAAA
>NC_030853.1:2527563-2671148 GCF_000208745.1 Theobroma cacao
AAAATTAAATATTTATATTTTATAAAAATTTATTTTCAAAAGATTTTTGAATTTTTTTGTTTATGCATTTATTAACATTTTGTAATTAAGTGATAATGTATAAAGACCTCTACAACATGCGTCAAACATATATTTCGATCTTTCCATCTAAACTGTACTTGAGTTACATACAAATGAATTCAGAGTTATAATATATGTTAAAATGATGTATTTAAAACGTGTTAGGAAAGAGATGTATACTAGTATTATTATTTAAGATATGATAGCAGTATTTAGATGACTAAGTTTTGCTTACTTTGTGTTTAAATCATAACAAGCAGCATGCCAACATATGACCATCTCGGATTCGTGTCATTTTTAAATTCAAGTTGTTGAATTTCTCAAAATCAAATCAGATTGAATTTTAATAAATTATTCGGATTTGTTTCATTTCATGTTAATTTTTTAGATCGTTCAGATTCAAGTCATTTTGAGTTTGAATCATTTCAAGTTCAATTCGTTTTAGAATTCAAATCAATTTGAATTTGAGTTGAGTGGAGATTGATTTTTAACTTTTTTTAATTAAATTGGATTGAGTTGACTTCAAATTCAAATAGATTGAATTTATTTTTCATTTTGGATTAATTTTGTCTTAAATTTATATTTGTGAGATGAATTTTATGAATAAGATGATACAATATCAACATCACCAGGTGCAAAATGAGGAAAGTATCCCTTCCTATGCCTACCTTTGTTCTCGACTTCTATGGAAAAAGAAATTGACAATTCAATCAAGTGATTCGTGTCATTTTTAAATTCAAGTTGTTAAATTTCTCAAAATCAAATCAGATTGAATTTTAACAAATTATTCGGATGTGTTTCATTTCATGTTAATTTTTTAGATCGTTCAGATTCAAGTCATTTTAAGTTTGAATCATTTCAAGTTCAATTCATTTTAGAAATCAAATCAATTTAAATTTGAGTTGAACAGAGATTATTTTTAAATTTTTTTTAATTAAATTGGATTGAGTCGACTTCAAATTCATATAGATTGAATTTATTTTTTATTTTGGATCAATTTTGTCTTAAATTTATATTTGTGAGATGAATTTTATGAATAAAATGGTACAATATCAACATCACAAAGTGCAAAATGAGGAAAGTATCCCTTCCTATGCCTACCTTTGTTCTCGACTTATATGGAAAAAGATACTGACAATTCAATCAAGTGATTCGTGTCATTTTTAAATTCAAGTTGTTGAATTTCTCAAAATCAAATTAGATTGAATTTTAACAAATTATTCGAATTTGTTTCATTTCATGTTAATTTTTTAAATCGTTCAGATTCAAGTTATTTTGAGTTTGAATCATTTCAAGTTTAATTTGTTTTAAAATTCAAATCAATTTGAATTTCAGTTGAGCGAAGATTGATTTTTAATTTTTTTTAATTAAATTGGATTGAGTCGACTTCAAATTCAAATAGATTGAATTAATGACAAATTTGAATATTTGGTTTGATGATAAATGTATATATGAAATATTTTTTTATTTAAAAAGTTAAAATAAAATCTTTTTAAATAAAAAAATTAAAAAATATATTTGAAAACACATGAGATTACAAATTTAATTTCCAACGACATCATAATTTTTAAAGTCAAATCATTTTTATTAATTATTTTTTAGGTAATTTGAAGTTATAAGTTTATTTAAATAATGTAAATAATTTACAGAATACTTTTATGTATTTGAACGGTGATGATAAGTATATTAAAAAGTAAATAAAAAACCCAATCTTTTTATTCACAACTTATATGACAAAAAAAATTAAAATTTGATCAAGTTATTGGTAGATACAGTGGACGGATTATATTCAATGTGGGTGAACTAATTTATATAATATTAACTCAAGTGTAATATAAACTGTTTTGTTTTTATGTAAAGATAATACCACTATAAATGTTCTCTACAAGTTTTTATGGATTGAAAGCATTGTATAATTTTTTAATTATCAATGCCACAAATTATATTTTTCTCCAAACAATTATTCATAAAAAACCCCCATTCAAAATTGATATTATTTTTTTTTTCAAAATATTCTTTGACTACATCAAATTGTTTTATCTCTGCATGCAAAATTTCAAATAGTAAATCAGTACTCTATTATATAAACATGAACTAGTGCATAAAAAAAGATGAGAGAGAATACTAGAGAGAGAGAGAGAGAGACCTAGGGAAAAGAAACGTTAGGAAGAGAGAGAGAGAGAGTTAAGGTGGAACAGAGAACTGAAGAGAACGAACGAGAGATGGAGAGATTTACGTAGAGATAATTGGCAACAACAAAGGATCGTGGAAGGGAGATTCAAGCAAGACTTAAGGATTTCAGACTGAAAAAACTTGGAGGAGATTAACAGATATGAATCTCAGGAAGATAAAAAGAGGAATATAGAAAGGAAAGGTAAGAAGGATCCTTGGGGGGTTGAGAAATGGAGAAAATCACTCTTCTCAGCTTTTGTGGGGAATATCCAACGAGATGTCACATGGAGTCAGATTAAGAGCATTTTTGATGAATTTGGGGTAGTGGTGGACATTTTCTTCCCGTGGAACCCAAAAAATCCAGATTCTAGACATACATTTGTGAGGTATAGAGAAGTCAAGGAGCTGGAAAGGGCGATTTTTCTGGGTCATGGTAGAATGCTAAATGGCAGACGGCTGCGTGTGTTGGAGGCTAAAAAACCAAATAGTCTGAAAGAGGATAGGGAAGGAGTTTTGAAAAATGTCGGAAGAGATGTCGGTATAGAAGGAAATGGTAAGTCCTTCAAAGAAGCGTTGCTTTCTAGGAAAAACAAA
Organism: Theobroma cacao; assembly: GCF_000208745.1. Taxonomy (NCBI): domain Eukaryota; kingdom Viridiplantae; phylum Streptophyta; class Magnoliopsida; order Malvales; family Malvaceae; genus Theobroma; species Theobroma cacao. The sequence goes on from NC_030853.1 coordinate 2,530,390, forward strand.
GAAGAACAGGGGTTAGTGTTGGGAGAGCTGAGAAGTGGGTTAGGGAGAAGGAAAAGCTTAGAAATAATTTTAGCAAAAAAAGAATTGGAATGGCTTGGTAAGAGTGCGATTAGGGAGTTGAGGAGTGCGATATCTTGTAGCTTAGTGGAGCATTCCCTGTTTCGAGAAGGAGTTATTGCCCAGGTGAGACTTGTGGGTGGCCTCTTCGTTTTGGTTCCTTTTGGAGAAAAAATGGAAATGAAGGAGCTTCTTCACCGCTGCATGGATCTGTTTGAGCCATGGTTCCTGTCAATATCTCCATATTGTGTGGGTTTGGACGAGAGGAAGTACAGAGTGTGGGTCACGGTTGAGGAGATTCCACTCCATATCTGGCATATTAATAGCTTTAAAGCTATTGGGAACTCTTAGGGAAAATTTATAAAGGCAGACAAAAGCACTATGGAGAAATGGAGACTTGACCAAGCTATGATCCAAGTGGAGGTCAGTTCTTTAAGAGACATTCCTACTTATACCTAATTGTTAGTCAATGGCAAGGATTATTTTGTCAGATTATCGATTATGGATATTGAAAGGAGTAATCCAAGGATACCGATGGAGGTTGGGAATAATGGGGGTTCAAAATCAGAATCGAAATCGAAAAGTTGGATGGAGGAGGATAAGCAATGGGTGGAGGCTCAAGGGGAAGGTTCAAAATCTGAGGAGAAAATCTATGAACAGTGGCTTGGAGTAGATAGTGATAGTGGGGCCCTTAACCTAATGAATAGGCAGGGTAGTAGTAGCCAGCTAAGAAAAAAAGTTCAGGATAAGGAATGGCCTATAGGGGGAGTAAGGCAAGGAAGTCAAGAAGTCTCAGTAGCAAGAAAATGAGATTTAAATTTGCATTGCAAGGGTAGGTGTGAATCGGAGGAGGGCTCCATGATGGGCAATCTGGATGAAGTTGATGGGTCGAGATTGTCTGCAAGTGTGATTATTGATGCAATTAAACAAGGTCAAGGGAAGGAAAGTAATAATGGGCTGAATCAATCAAAAAGACCAAGAGCTAGTGGGAGTTCAGAAAAATGGGCCTTATAGGATTAAGCCCATCTCAAGAATTTAGGCTCAGGAACAGAAGTACAGCTAGAGGGCCGAGAGTAAAGAAGCATGGGAGAAATGGTAATTTAAAATATCATTGTTCCACGTGGAGAGATTCAGAAAGTGAGAAGGACCTTTTAGAGTCTTCGAGACAGTGGGTCTCAGAAACAAAGGATAAATTAAGGGCAGATGAAGAAAGTTGTGATTGTAAGTTAGGGAAAAATTGTGGAAGAATGAGCAACTATAGGGGGAAAAATACAAAAAGTGACAGTAGTGAAACAAAGAGTCAAACATCTGTTCTGAGGCGAATAAGAGGGATCCAGGAGAGAAAGTATGGGGGTTGCTATGACAATTTTAGTAAGCAAATAAAGAAAGAAAGTAAAAAACTTGTCGATTCTGAGGACACGCTATCAGAGATATGTAAAAGGAGAAGTAGGGATACAGAACTGATCTGCAAATGAGAGGAAATAAAAGAAGGAAAAAGAAATATGCAGGGGCCAAACTATGTAAAGGAAGATTGTGTGGCAGTTTCGAGTAATCACACTCAACAAATAGGAAAGAGGTTTCAGGAAGTAAGTAATAATCTGAAGGGAAGTGGGATCTCTCGTGGCGATAGAAGTTGAGTGAGGAAGGAGATCGTAGAATGGTTAAAAAATGAACCTGGTTTGGTAATTGAACAGATTATAGGTTCATGTTCGAACGAAATGCAAACAGAGTCAGATAGAGAAGGAGAAAAAGAGGTGTAAAGGTTTTGGGAGGTGAGCTATAAGTTGGGAATGGAATTTAGGAAGAATAGAGATGAGGTATTAAAAATTTTTGCTCAGATACTAGATGAGGAGCAAAAAAAGGCGCAAGAAGGGATATGATAAGAGGCAGGAGTTCAGGTCAGTGTGTGTCAATTGATGTTTTTATGATTATTATTTCATGGAATGTGAAAGGCCTTGGTAAGGCCGAAAAGAAAAAGGCAGTGAGAAACTTAGTCAGGAGAAACAAACCGAACATGCTTTTCCTTCAAGAAACAAAATTGCAAACTGAGTCTAGGGGGTTATACGATAGATTATAGGGACAAGACAAAATCAGTGGAAAGTCGGTTGACTCGGTGGGGAGGTCGGGGGGTCTAATAAGTATATGGAGAAATGAATTTTTTGTACTGAATGAATGTGTGGCTTGCAGAAGCTTCATTATGTTGATATAGAAAGTTAGCAGGATTGAAAAAGAATGTGGGTTTGTCAATATGTATGCCCCAAATGAAGAATTGACAAGGAGGAGCTTGTGGAGTGAGTTGGTGGAGAAAATGAGTGGAAAGGACATTATGTGGTGCCTAGGGGGAAACTTCAACACAGTAAGGAATGAATAAAAAAGAACAATGAGGGTAGAGATTGGAAGAACAACGAGGAACTTTGGAGACTTTATTGAGGGATTGGCCTTGTGAACATGCCGTTAACAAGTGGTAAATACACTTGGAATGGTAATAGGGACGGCTGGGTTTTCAGCAAACTGGATCATTTCTTCCTTGATGTTGAGTGGTTTGATCAGGAACAAGGGCTTCTCTAAGAATGCCTCTCAAGGTCTCTTTCGGATCACAACCCAGTTATGTTGAGATCAAATAAAGCAAATTGGGACCTTAAACCTTTCAAAATTTTTAACTATTGGATGGATGAAAAGAGCTTCCAAAATCTTATGCTGGAATGTTGGGAAAAGTATGAGCAAACAGGAACAGAGACGGTAGGAATTTGGCATAAACTTAGGAACATGAGAGTAGATATTAAACAGTGGAAGGCTGAAGTCTTAGGTAACACCCAACTTCAAATTCAATGTCTTAAAAGGGAAATTAAAGCTTTGTTAGAGGTGTGGCAAGAAAGGGATTTTGATCAAGATAACCAAGAGGAACTGATAAGGAAAAAAACTGAGCTGTGGGCATTGTATCGTAAAGAAGAAAGAGAATGGATGCAAAAATCAAAGGTTCAGTGGGTTAACGATGGAGATCGAAATACGAGGTATTTTCACACAATTGCTTTTGCTAGAAAAAGAGGTAATCATATTAAGAAAATTCAAGGTGATGGGGGATTAAAGGAGGATCCGAGCAGTATAAAAGAAGAAGTGGGAAGGCATTTCGAGAATCGGTACCGTGAAAGACTAGTGCTTCAACTGGAAGACATGGATTGGAGGTTAGGGAGCCTTAAGGAAGAAACAGTCAAGGATCTTGAGAAACCCTTTGAAGAAGAGGAAGTATGGGAGACAATCTAGGGATGCGATGGCAATAAAACCCCAGGGCCTGATGGATACAATTTAAATTTTTTCAAAAAACAGTGGCAAGTGGTGAAAAAAGATGTGATGTGTTTCCTAAGGGATTTTCATGAAAATGTACAGTTTGGGAGAGGAGTTAACACTTCTTTCATAGCCCTCATTCCGAAGGTTCAAAACCCTAATAATTTAGGAGAATATAGGCCGATTAGCCTAGTTAGTAGCTTATACAAAATAGTGGCAAAAACTCTTGCAAATCGTCTCAGAAAGGCTATAGGCAATGTTATTGGAAGGTATCAATTTGCTTTTATTAAAGGGAGGCAGTTGATGGATTGCGCTTTAGTTGCAAATGAAGTTGTTGATTGGATAAAAAAAGATAAAACAGGGGGGTTGATCTTCAAAGTCGATTTCAAAAAGGCCTATGACTGTATCAGCTGGAATTTTCTTAATCTCATAATGACAAAAATGGGATTTGGTGAAAGATGGAAATGATGGATCAGAGAATGTATTTCTACAACTTTCATCTCGGTATTGATTAACGGATCCCCGACACGATAATTTAATATGGAGAAAGGGCTGAGGCAAGGGTGTCCCTTATCTCATTTCATTTTTAATATGCTGGTCGAGGCATTGAGTTGTATGGTTAGGAAAGCTGAAGGTATCAGATTGTGCAAAGGTGTTGTTATTGGGAATAACAACTTTTCTATTTCTCATTTACAGTATGCTGATGATACGATGATTTTTTGTGAGCCAAACTTGGAGAATTTAAAGGGGTTTAAAAGAATTCTTCAATGCTTTCAAGTTGTGTCGGGTCTCAAGATTAATTTCTATAAGAGCCAGCTGTTTGGGATTGGTATTGAAAAGGAAGTTCTATCGGATTGGGCAAGAATTATCTCCTGTCAAGTTGGGGAGCTTCCTGCCACATACTTGGGGCTCTCATTAGGGGTCAATCATAATTCTGCTCATTTTTGGAAACCAGTACTTGAGAGGGTTGGGGCAAAGTTAGCGAGATGGAAGGCAAAAACTCTTTCATTTAGAGGGAGGATCACCCTTCTCAAGTCTGTATTAACAAGCCTTCCTCTATTCTTTATGTCATTTTTTCAAATTTCGGTGAAAGTGAAGGACGAATTGGAAATGATTTAGAGAAGTTTTTTGTGGGGGGATATGGAACAGAAGCAGAAAATCCACTATGTGAAATGGGAGAAAGTTTGCAATTTAAAGGAATGTGGAGGAATAGGGATGGTTGATTTGGAAGTTAAAAATCGAGCTCTAATGAATAAGTGGATTTGGAGATATGAGAACGATAGAGATAGCCTATGGAGAGAAGTTTTAGTTGAAAAAATCGGAAGTGATCCAACAAAGTTGTTGCCAAACACGAGTACAAATATGAGAGTTTTGACTTTATGGAGAAAAATCATCAGCCCCCTTTCCCCTTCTAACAAAATTTTTTTGCACGTTCACGCTAACATAGGGTATGCAGTGGGAGACGGGAAAAACTTACTGTTCTGGAGAGATGAATGGATCGAGGGAATTTCTTTGGCCCATGCCTTCCCAAGGATTCATGCTTTGGCAGTCAACAAGCTTGGAAAGATTAAGGACTTTGGACGATGGAAGGAAGAAAAATGGGTTTGGAACATGGAATTAAGAAGGCAGATTTTTGACTGGGAAGGTGAATAGCGGGAGCAGCTTATGATTGTGCTCCAAGATCTCCAATTAAGTAAGGAACTCAAAGACAAGCTTGTTTGGAAATGTGAGGCAAGTGGTAATTATTCTACAAAGTCTTTTTGTAAGTATGTCTTAACTATTAACCAGGATTATGATGAGATTTGGAAATTTGTTTGGGTCAGTCTGGCCCCATTTAGAGTAGAGTCTTTTGTGTGACAATTAGTTCAGGGAAAGGTGGGGGTTAAGGATGAATTAGTAAAAAGGGGATTACAACTTAATGGGACACCACAGTGTGTTTTATGTGACAGGGCTAGGGAAACTTGTGATCATCTGTTTGTGGAATGTGTTGAGTCATGGAGGGTCCAGTCAGAGTGGTGTAAAAGTTGGGGTTATGTTTGGGTATCACCAGGGACGATTAAAGAGAAGCTACTGGCTTGGAATGGATGTTATGTGGGAGAGCTTGACAAAAGGATTTGGAATATGGCTTTTTTCTCAATTGTTTGGTCTATATGGAAGTGTAGGAATGAGATGGTGTTCGAAGGGAAACAATGGAATGCAAACCAGTGTGTTGAGCTGGTGAAAATCAAAGTTGCAACCTGAGCGAATGCGAAATGGCCAAAGGAGTTTCCTTCAGTGCCGGACACGTATAGACAACCTCTAGTGAAATGTCAACAATAGAAAATGGTCCAAAGCAGAAAATGAGTTTTATGGGAGAAACCCTTTCGTAATTGTATGAAGTTCAATGTTGATGGTGCAGTAAGAGGAAGTCCTGGACCGGCGGGGATAGGAGGTATTCTGAGAGATCACCAAGGTGATGTTAAAATTACTTTCTCCAAATCAGTTGGAAATGGGGATGCCAACCTTGCTGAGATACTAGCAGTAAGGGAAGCACTTGTGGTGTTTGTAGCATCAAGGTTGAAGGATCAATATAAGCTAATCATTGAAAGTGATTCTTGTAATGCTGTGAAGTGGGTTCAACATCCTGATACGGCACCTTGGAGACTACGAAAGTGGCTGCTGCATATTGAAAGGTTAAAAGAAAAGCTTAATGACTGAAAAATTCAACATGTCTTTAGGGAGGCAAATCAGAGGGCTAATGCACTAGCAAAAGATGGTGTTGATCGGCAGTCAGATTCTTTGCGTGTTTTCCTATAAGTGCTAGGTGTTAAAGTCCTTGTTTCTGTTGGGGTTGGCTTTCTGGGCGGATGCTGGGTTGATGATGTGAGTTAGTGAGACAGGGCCCGCTGGATTGCTGTGTTTTTTAATTGCTGGGAAGAGGGTGTGAGTGGTTGTTTGGTGGGATGACATCTGTTGTTTAGTTCTAGAAGGATCCTTGATGTATAAGGATAATGTTGGTTTCAAGAAATAGGTATTGGGTTTTTGGTTGCTGTAAATGATAGGTTAAGTGCTTTTGGCTCATTGCAAATAGGTGTAGAGCTGAATGGTGGAAAAGAGTTTTTGTTTCTGAGTTTTTGGGTCCTTGATGGGTTTGGCACCTTGTTTTTTGTGGTGCTTGAGTACAGATTTTCTGGGAAGGTCTGAGCTTTTTTTTACCTTCAGGGCCATGTTTTTGTGTCTAAGGGCCATGTTTTTGTATCTAAGGGCTGTCCATGCCCTCTGATTTAATGAAGCTTACTGCATTTCAAAAAAAAAAATATAAACATGAACTATCAAAATACGGTGGATCATATTATCAAAATCAAATTAATTATAAAACTGTAACTTTTATTTAAATTTACATATTATACCGTATATTTGCAAAGTAAGTCACTTTTTTTATTATAATTATAACTTTGATTTTTTCGATATTTTTTCATAATATAATCGAAGGGAGATTAGGACCTTAGTGAGGGCAATTGTTCCTGTTGCTATCAACCTGGATCCTTCCCTTGTAGAAATAACTAATGGAGAGTAACGCATTTGGGTCCTTGCTTCTAACCTGTAAATTATAATTATAATAATTATAAATTATAAATTTCAATTAAACAGTGTACCAAATTTATGAATATTATAAAAAGTTTCATACATCGACAATATAATTAATTTATTATTAGATTTGATTATTTTTAAAGTTTTAACAATTTGTTTGGTGTTGTACGTAGTTTTTTTTTCAAATATTCATTTATTATTTGTATTGGATATTTATATAACTCTTTCATTCAATGATCAATATTTTTTTCAAAAAATACATTATTTTTTGGATTCAAGCCTTACAATTTGTAAATATTTAACTTATTTCGTATATAGTGATCGTTTGTTTAGAATCAATTTATAAGTCCGACCCTTCAGTTTAGACAAGTTGGTAAGTGTCTAGAATTGTAAACCATCCAAAAAAAATTGGTTTTAAAAATTTTAGATCATAGATCACTCGTTAAGTTACATGATTAGTAACTACATTACAAGACTAACTTAAAATTGGTCAAAATCTATTAAGCTTCCAATCTCACGATATGAATTTATGAGGATCCGTTATGGTTAGAGGTGACAATTAAATGAGTTGGATCGAATTTGAGACGGGTCACTTTAGGTTTAGATGATTTTAAATTTAAATTATTAAATTTTTTCAAAATTAAATCAATTTGAATTTGAATGGATCATTTCGATTAAAATCATTTCTAGTCGTTCAGATTAAAATCATTTCAAATTAAGATTATTTTAAAGTCAAATTATTTTAACTTGAGGTTGTTTTCAGATCAAGACTTAAGTTCGATTTATTGACGTTCTCTAATCAAATTGACGTGAGTGAAGTTCAGATCCAAACGGAAATAGGTGGATGTATACAGTTGATAATAAAGCACTCACCAATCCAAAGTGTAGAGCTAAATTTTTCAGGTGGCTTGGGCCGTGGTCCCTGTGTAACTTTGATTGTCTTGAAGTTATGGTAGCCGTATGCCCGTATTTAGATTTTAGACCTACTGATAGCTATCTATATTTAGAACATCTGCCATTAGCTTAATGATCACCATCCGTTAAAAGCATTAATCATTTAATTGAGCCATAAAGAGGCTTAGGATCAACATTCATCCGTCACCATGTACCTTTGCATTACTCTCACGTGAAAACAAGAGGTGTAAAATGAGGAAAATTATCCTCAAACAGGATTTAGACGTCATTGATCTCATATCAATAAGAATTGGAGAGAGTCTTGATTTATAAATAAAATTTTCTTCTATCTAACATGTATGTTTTTTGGATTGAAAATGTAATCCTGTGACATGTGATAGTAGAATAAATTCAAATCTTTATTGATGTGGGACTCCATAAGAAATATCAAGGTTGATTGTCGAAGTAGACTTGAATCAAAGTGCAGTCTCTTTCCTCTATAAGGAAAAAAGCTACTGTAACAAGGGTGTTGTACCATTATATGGATTAAAATGTCACAAACTCCACGTCAATAGAAGATGAATGGGTCATGAGGTTATAAATAAAGATCACTCTCTACCTAACATACATGTGTTTTGGTTGAAAATATGACCCAATAACACCAGACATGTCTTTGATGCTATCCCTAAATTAGTTCTCAACTTATATGGAAAAACTTTTTTGACATTTCAATCAAGTTATTTTTAGAAATTATTAAATTTTAAGTTGTGATTTATTTAAAATTATTAAATTAATGGTCCCCTATGTTGAATGTCAAATCTAATCAAGAAGTTGAAAGGTAACAATTTTTTATTTTTGTATTGCTATCATCTTCAAATATTGTCCATGACACTTTGTTGAAAATGAGTTTATATTTATTTTTTTCATTGGAATTATTACTTAACTTTCGAGAGATCTTCATGTCCATGACAATTAATAAAGTATATATTATATAGTTTTATTAAATAATGTGTTAAAAGATAAGTTTGAATATTCAACTCAAATGGTAGATGCATATATGAAGTCTCTTTTTATTTAAAAAGTAAAAATCGAATATTTTTTAGGTAATTCAAAGTGACAAGTGTTGACAAGAAAAATCTTTGCATTATGAATTTTTTTTAAATAATGGAGGAAAATAAAATTTTTCCAAAAAGAGAAAATAAAAAATAAATAATTTGATTTTTTTAATCTAAATAAATTTAATATCTAAACAACTTTAAAGAATGAATTTGCACTCAAAGATTTAGCTCATTGATTAGTGTATGATCTCTTTGTTTTAAAAAGTAGAGTTCAAATCTCTTTTCTCCCAATTATTAAAAAAAAAACCTTAAAAGAATGAATTTTTTTAATTTAAAAAAATATTATAAATTTTCTTTTAGTCATGGATAAGAAATTACTATTGTTTTTTCTTTCCATTTATTTTCCGACTTGCCCTACAATGGGTTTTGGGCTTGCTACGGTGACCCAGGCCCAATTAACACCGGACTAAATCCACTAAAAATAATAAACAAACAGAAAGAAAAAATGAAAAAAAAAAAAAACCTCATCCTCTTCCCCTCCCGCCACCGCCTGTACGGCCACCAACCACTGTATTCCCCCTCTTTCTCCTCCGCGTCATCCTCCACCTCTCTCATTTCTATGATGTTGATATTGACTTTTAGCCTTAATTAGTCAAACCTCTCCACACCTAAACATGGCGGCTTCTGCTTTCTCAGCTTCCTCTTTGTTCGGTTCGAGAATTAACGAACCACTAACCTTAATCTCCTCGAAATCACGCTATAAGTAAGCTTCTTAATCAGCTTAATGAGACAAATCCCTTTTTTTTAAAAAAAGAAAAACAAAAGAATTTGATTGAAGTTCGATTTTTTGCAGGTTGAACTCCAAGAGAACTCCACCTGTTAAAATCTCATGTGATTACTCTTGCTTGGAAGTACGGGGTTTTTTATTCTTATTTTTAATTTATATTTATATTCAAATTATGATTTTGAGGAATTTACTTTTTTTTTTTGCTGTTTTAATTTGTCAGTTTTTATTAGAATAATATTGCTAATTACAGCTGTAGCTTACACATGTTTGGGGAATGAATTTAGTGAATACGACGATTAAATTTCTATTTATAGCTGTTGTAGTTTAGCAGATGGATGCATTTTTGTGTTATTATCAGTGGGATTCTGTGTTTTGATTGAATGGTGATATCGAAAGAGTGATGGAATTTGCTGAAACAGTACAATCTTGTCATTTCAAGGTTAAGGATGTTTATTATAGACCTCCAGGGACGCAGATTAACCTTTTGAATGGAGTTAGCTTTTCACTTCCTGAGAAAAGGTACATGCTTTAATTGTAAATAATGGAAAATTGACCATTTTTGTTGTTTGGGTTTTCCTCCAAATTAGTTTTGCATGGTTATTACTCTTAGGATTGCAAGCTCTGAAGAATCATATGAGAATAGAACATGAGACATTGAATATCTTGTCACACTTTCTAAGCGTATTTTACTAATTATACTGTGAGGAAGCAGGTGTAAAGTCTTGTCATTGATTGTTTGTGCATGCTTCAAAGCCGACTTTGAGGACTAAATGGTTTTTGTGCATTGCTGCAGTTTTGGCTTAATTTTTGGACAGAGTGGAAGTGGGAAAACTACTCTCTTGCAGGTCTACCATATATTGTGTTTTGGTGATATCTGTTTGTTATCATATACCTTGTACATCTACTTATTTTTCCTTCTCCTTTCAGCTTCTTGCAGGGCTTAGCAAACCAACATCAGGTTCTATTTATATCCAGAGATATACAAATGAAGGCAACCCAAATCAGTCTCCAAAATTATTAGTTCCAGAAAGAGTTGGTATTGTCTTCCAGTTCCCAGAGAGGTACCTGATATCAAATGAACAATTTTTCTTGTCTTTGTTTGCTTGATGGGATTTTCGATCTCTTGATAGCTGCATTCTTGTTACAATGTCACTTTCCTTTAGGCTCTCTAGGTCTGCTTTTGCATGTTTTTTCTGGACCTTTTAAGTATTATGAAGTCCTACATCGATATCTCACATGCATATATGTTTTTTTCTGGTTTTCTATCATGTTGATGGAAACACTTGCTTTTGTTATTATTGCAATTTTTTACTGCCAGTTAAGCAACATGGCTCTTTTTAGCCCTTTATATTTGCTTAGAGCCTGTTTGGCCAAGCTTTTTTTTTTTTTTTTTTAGCTTAAAAGCTATTATGAAGCTATTAAAATTAAGCTAAAGCTGTTTGGCAAGTTGTTTGGCAAAATAAATAATATAAGCTCTAATTTTGGTTAAAATTATCATAAAGAGTATTTATGCCATCTTCAATCACTTAATAAACCAAAGTGGAACAAGTCTGCTTCGAGTTTATATACGATTTCAAATGTTATAATCAAATAAATCCACAAAGCATTGAAACAATTCTCAAACTTGTATAGTAGTAATAGTATTATATTTTTTTGTGAAGAAGAGAGAAAACCTTTAAATAGTACCTGAATGTAGTTTTGAATTCTGGGTTTTCTTTTCTCTTAATTTTTGTAAGAAAAAAAAATTCTTAGATTTTGTTATTCTGTTGTTGGGTTTTTTATTTTTTTATTTATTTTTTAATAGTCTTTGTAGAGAGAGAGGGATATTGTGATTTTGTGTTGGAAAAGGATGATTTGCAAAGGGAGGGAGAGGAGAGGGAGAATGATTGAGAGAAAGGAGTATTTACTTCAAAGGTTAGTGTATTGTTAAAAGAAAAGAAGAGAAAGCTCCTTTTTGGAGCTTTTCTTTAAGGCTTTTTTTTTTTTTTTTAAATTTTGTTCTTTAAAAAGAACTGTTTTTTTTTAAAGAACTTCTCAAAAATCTTGTTTGGGTTGGCTTTTGCTTTAAGAGATAGATAAGGTAAAAAAAAGCCAACCCAAACAAGCACTTAGGCTTTAACTTGTTTAAGACCAAGTAGAATTTTGGATTCATCTATTTATATATCATGCAACTTGAATATAGCAAGTTGAGTTCTGTTGTAAGTCTAATTCTTGTGGTCTCTTGTTTGCATAACTCTAGTTTGGTTTGTGCTCATTTCGGTTAAAATCTGTTAAGTTCAAAACAATATTTTATGTTATGTTGCTGGCTAGGTATTTCGTGGCAGACAATGTGCTTGATGAAGTTACATTTGGCTGGCCAAGGCAAAGGAGTGGGCTTCAAGTGAAGGAGCATCTTGCATTAAATCTCCAAAGAGCTTTTAATTGGGTATGCATGATCAAAGCTTTTTTTATCTACTTGTGGCCCTTATATTTTCCCTCTTACCTATTGTGGGTATTGGTTCTAAAAGTATTCATCTCTGTGAATCCTTAGACAATTTCTTTAAATTGATGATCTTAGGTTGGATTGAATGGGATTTCCCTGGATAAAGATCCTCATTCATTGAGTGGTGGCTACAAACGCCGACTTGCTCTGGCAATTCAATTGGTTAGGACCTACACAGTAATTCGCAATCTGCAATATAATTTTTAAAAAAGATGATTTATGATGTCAATTCTTGTGTGATTATTTATATTATGACATGATTTTTTGCCCACTTAATGTTTCTTTTTTTCCCTTTGTTCTTTTTCATTGTGTGATGGCTGTAGGCACAAGTTCCTGACTTATTGATATTGGATGAGCCTCTCGCTGGTCTTGGTATGACATTGCTTTTCCTACTCTGTTTTTCTTACATTTCTGATTATCTTGTCTTTTACATTATAGTTTAGAAACTAGAGTTCCTAAATAGAGCTTGACTGATCGAGTGCTTTGAAATACATTTTGCTGTTGATAGCCAATAAGTATGAGTTGAAAGCAACTTTTGCTACTTGAGTTGGCTTTGACATGATTTGAATAGCTAATTTTCAGATATATTTACCTTCTAAATGTTATTATTGCTAATGCTACTGTAAAATCAGATTGGAAGGCGCGTGTTGATGTTGTGAAGCTTTTGCAGCATCTGAAGAAAGAATTAACTATACTTGTTGTCAGTCATGATCTCAAGTAAGTCTTATCTTTTCTTTTTTATTTCCATTAGGATGTTACATTCACTGTAAAATGTACAGGTTATGTTATCTTAATTGGGTAAAAAAGAATCAGGTAAACCTTCATGGCCTCGTTTTTCAATGTTGTCTTCTAACAGTTCTTTCATAATGATGGGTAGTGCGATGGCTTATACAACTCAGCCAAACCAAACTGATCTATGTTGAACCTAAACCCTTTCATGATCTCATTGATGAGATTTAAGACCCAATAAATTGAACTTTGTTGTTTCAAATTCTCCTTTGATTGCATGTGCTAATACTTTCCAGCTTATGGAAGCATTTTGGTTTGTCTTTCAGAGAGCTAGAAGATTTAGTTGATCGATCTTGGAGGATGGAAATGGGTGGAGTTTTAAGGGAAGAGCGCCTAATGGTTTAGTTTAGGACAATGCCTGCTTTGTCAACATTTCTTTCTTTGAGGTTTGATAATCCTTCTCTCGCTTTCCCAAGTCTTTATAGTGGATTCAGGTATTGTTGTAGCTCAATTCTGGACTTTTTTGAAGTGCTTTTCTTGTGGACCAGAATACTCTCAAGAACTCAAATGAGACGAGACTTACAAGTGATCATAAACAGATGTTCAGATTAGGAAGACTACAAGACAACTAGTGCACAACTTTATTATCACACGCAGGAGGATAAGATGGATTCCTCCTAATAGTCTTCTTTTTCTATTGAGTTCATCACCACTTACTAGCAAACACATTACAACACAGTTGATATTATGAAGCCACAAGATTGGAGTCTTACTGCGAAGGACAAAAGCTATTAATAAGCATTTCTTGCAGTTTCTTCACTACAGCTCCAACACCAAGTCTACAACCCAACAGCAGCAGCAAAAGAAGGTGGTCAGACATTTATACATTAGAAAAACTAATCACTGAACTAAATGATCGCAAAGCTCAATGCAGTTTGTATTGGTTTAGGAATATATTTCTGATTATGTCAAAATATCAAGTATTCATTTGCTAATTGTGAACGTCAATTCTGATGGTGTATCCAAGTTTAGCTGTATCATATTCAAGAAAAATACTTGTCCTGCATCATTTTTTATGATAATTCACTTAGTTTCTTTTACATTTCCTACGTAACATCATTACTATTTTTGGTTTAACTATTCATTGATTTTACGTTGGAATTGATAATTCAAACAATGCATGGTAACTAAATGCGAAGATAAGTATGTTGGGTGTTACTCATTTGAATGGACATGATGGTTGGAATTTATACCGAAAGTCTATCATTTTCAGGGGGTGCATATTACTTACAGTCTGCATCTGTCTTAATCCAGTGCTCCCCATTTGCACCTGCAGTAAAGCCAGTGAGTCCGTATTGAGGCAGTTTTGAGATAGTCTTGTAATTTTGTGTTCCTTCCTTTGACCATGATCCCTGAGGAAACCTCCTGTTGCCTTTACCTTGGTGCGTCTGCTGTACATCAGTATACTCACCATCATCATAAGGAGCATTATTCATCTTATCTGTATGTAAATTTTTAGACTCTCTTTCAGCTATAGAGCTTTCAGGATGGATTTTTCTGTGGAATAGTTTTATGACCTGCAAGCGACAGTGGTTGAAAATTAGAGCGCCTGTTTTCCTGCAGAAAACTTGTTACCCCATGCATTAGAATAATTAATATGAAGGGCCATGCAGTTTGATGTGCTAACTCACTATCTAAGAACGTTTATAAAGGTTTGCAAAAAGCTTAATGACCATCTAAAAATTCTAGATCTGCTGTCATCTAGGATACAAATGGAGAGATGGATGGAGACTTTGGAGAATCTAATAGAAAACCCTTTTTTTTGTTTGTTGGGTGCATTAATAAAGAGACCCTTGAAATCAAACAAAATAAAAAGAAAATGAAAACGGGCAAAGGAGAAACAGACTTATTTCTTGACCATGTTGATTACCATGAAAGAGATGAAGTGCTTAGAATGTTGAAATTATATAATAAGTAGTTTGAGTGGAATATATACCAAAATAAACGAATTTCGATATGTCATGTTAGTGTGGTTAATTTCTGTTTTTCAGTTTATTAAACTAGTTCAGTTTACATTTCCTTGGTGGTGTTTCTTATTTGATATTTATAGAAGTTTGAGATGTTGAATATTTTGGTCTTCTTTTATTTATTTATAGTGGAAGCTTACTGTATACAGAATGTGTTATTTAAAAAGGCAAAATCTAAATGTTCCCTGCCTGGTATATTATTGACAGTTTTGGTAAGAAATTTCATCTGATAGAGACTATCCTAGAAAACGTAATGACACCTGATCGTGTTGTTGACTTCTAGCCTGTAGGACTCGAAAGATCTGACTTGGCAATGTTTGACTCTTTGTTCAGTGAATGGTTTATAATCTCAGGCTTGAGAATGATGGCATAGATGATTTGCTCCTGGCACCCCTTTTAATTATTGTTGACTTTTTTGGACCAAATTCTATGCCAGAAATATTTGTGTTTTTCAGAAGGTGGGATACCACCATTAGATTCTGCATTTTTTAGCTCCTTATTCTTAAACAGGGAAAGGTATAAGATAGGCTGCACATACTTAAAAATTGTTAGAAAAATCTGGCCCCAGGAGACGCACCTTGTGGAGTTTTTTCTTGGTTGAAATAGAATTGGTTTCTTTAGGAGAAGAGGTAGGAGTAGAACTCCCTGAAGAAGCATGAAGCTTTTTCAGAATTTTCTTGATGAGATGTTTGACAGGTTTATTTGCTTGCTTGGTCTGCATCTCCTCTTTCCCACATTTTTCCGTAGGACTCTCTTCTGCTATTTTTGTCCTGTAGAACAGTTCTGCAAGTGATGCCTTTTCCTTCTTCACCTCAAATCTTGCTTCTGGAAGTTCAATTGAAGACCCAAACAGATATCCTTGGAGAGGACATACAATTGTTTTCCCATATTCTTTAGCATTGGCTTCCTGCATTGGTTTACCACTAAGTGTAATCGTGCTAACCTGACTGTTCCTTCCTGATGACTCATTGGACCCATGTTCTTCAGCTTCTGCCTCAAGGAACTTCTCCAGTTCATCATTGATGATCTTCAAATCATTTTCTGTGACCTCTGCCTTGTCCTCAGAATTCTCCAAAGACATGGCGAATGTTGGCGTTACGGGTTCGCTGATAATCAGTTCGGAGCCCAGAGTTCCAATGGTAAGAAAGCCATGGAATAGCCCCGAGATGACAGTAGATGCTTCATCTCCAAAGTTTTCTTCTACTCCCTTGGCTTCAAATTCTGTGAAGGAGTTCTCACTTTCCTGTTGGGACAGGGTTGAAAATCTGGATCCATGTCCGTGGCCAGAGGCTGATTTTGGATTGGAGTCTTGATCATTGAGGGATGAGTGAGCCGAAAGACAAGAACAGTAGTTCCCTGCAATCAGAGTTTAAAGATTACGACATCAGACACAGTTGCAAAGAAAGGACTTCATGTTGTGCTTAAGCAGTACGTATCAGTAAGCACTTCAAGGGTAATGTGGACCTAGCCAGCAGTTGCCTTCCCCTTAGTGGTGAACATGGTTGCATTGAGAGTGACTGATTCCCGTAGTAATTTTGATATAATTAGTTTAACTGTTGTGCTATGAAGAGAGATCAGATATTCCTGAGACCGTGAAGATGGGAGGCCCCAGCTCATAAGGTGGCTGCTGTATTAGAAAATATGAAAAGGCAAGATGATTCTGACCCTCAGCTACATGGCTGTGACCACATAGACCTAGTTTTGATAGTCTAAAGAACCTGAATTTTTAACCTCTGTTTAGGTTTATAATCTCCCTGTTCTGAACTTTAAATAACTCTGACGAGTTGAGTGCAATGTATTCTAATGGCTAATGCTTTATTTTGTGCTGAGCAGGTGAGTTGATTATGGTATTCAGCTGTGCTGATCCCATCTAATGGTGATTTTCCTGTGACTTATGACCTGGGGATTGTTTGTAGAAATTATTTGTGAATAAGAGAGGTTGGAATACCAATTGTGAAATCCTTGAAAGGTTCAATATTACTTTGCCGTAACTTATGCTGCATCCATCCTAGTAACTGCAATAACAACAGTAAGAGGTGAGCTTTAGCAGGATTCGAAACATTTATGCTATTGTAAGAATCTAATGGAGTAGAGACTTACCTTCATTTTGTTCTCGCTTTGAAGAGCTCGATGTCAAAATGCTTTGGTTTTCATAGGAGGAATGTATGGAGATGGATTTCGATGAACAAGGGGAATGGGACTTAAAGGATGAGATAGGATTGTTAAAGAGCAAAACATCCAGGATCTTTGCGTCATCACTACTAACAAGTAATAAGCCAGTGGTTGCTAGAAGGGTCTGTAACAGATGTAAGTAGAGAGAAACAAGTAGAAAGATACAAGATTTTGGTTGGGTATTCTCTGTCACGATCAAATCAAGTGGACAAATTGGAGAGTGGTTCATAGACCCTTGATTTCATGGTATTACCTCTGTCCTGCATTACACGCGTTGTTGGAGTAGGTGCATAGCAGCTTGAATCTGTGCAAGATTAAAGTATCCATTGATCAATGTCTGCTATTCATTGTTGAAGTGGATAAGTCTATCATATCTGTCCTAAATCTGATGATATTGTTTATTGAGAAGCATGCAAACATATTCATATGCAAATGGACACATATAATCACTCAGGCCAGACGTCTGAAGGTAATCAAATCCATGTACACGTTCACTTCTGTCTAGGTAGACTAATCCCATAGTGTACTATACATTACATGTACAATTATTTTATGAGGTATTTGGTGTGAGGGCGGTGCCACCATTACTGGCAGGACAAGAGAACATTTTGGTTGAATGCTGTCACTGTCAGGTGGAAATATACATCAAGGACTCCACGAGGACTGGATAATTTACTAAAGGTTGTGGTAGGTCATACTTCAGGTATCTACCTCGAAAAGGTCCTCATCTTTTGTACTAGTGTCACTGTGGTTTTCCCAGCTAAAATATCCAAGTAATCTACATGCTGCACATTGCAATTATTGGCTTCAGAGCTGAGTTCAGTTGTTGTACAGTGCATGACCCTCTCTATCTTTATCCGCATTTTCGGGTTTGATATACTTGTTTGCATTTTTTTTGGAGTGACCATTTCTCAGGAATGGTGTAGCATAATATATTTGTTTTCTACCAACATTCTAGTTCACCCCCCTCCCCCTTCCCCTCTTATTGCTGAGAGTCTTGCTGAAATCAGCAACACTGTTTGATCGAACTGCTAATATGTACCAGTTGTTCCTCTTTCTCTTATAAACACACCCACACATTCATATGGTCAATCATGCATTTGCAAAAATTTTGTTCATGTAAATTCTTTTAACACCATCTTCTTTCTTTTTCTTTTTTCTGCCTTCTTTCTAATTTGATACCTTCTGGATTAAAATGGAAACACAAACATCTCACACGGGACCTAGGACAGAGGCAAGTTTCTCTTTTAATTTGTATTTCCCCCTTTACTTATTGCGAATGATCCACTTAATACAGCTCTACTGCAGCTTCCATAAGTTAAAAATCTCTTCTCATAGTTGTTGTCGTACCCATGGTTGGTGATTCTTATCATGAAGTCGCACTTTATGCAGGCATGATAATGACATCCTTTTTAACAATGGAAGATTGCCTCTGAGATGCTTTCCTGCTGCATGTATGACTTTTGGATCAAGAAAGGTGCCAATCAGACAGTGTTGCTGGCCCTGATGCATCAACATACCCCACAAGCATCTTGGAAGTTAAGAGTGAGACGAGGAGGAAGATGTTATAAGCATAGAGACAAAAAAGCCACCCAAACTCCTTCAACTGGGAATCGCCCCATTTGGATGTGAAGTTCCCTTTTTTGTCATGTGTCTGCATATCATGGTCCATTGTGTTCAGCACGTAGCTTCAATCTAGTTCTGTAATTCGCTGACACTGGAAACTGCAGGGATGAAAGACTCACTTCTACATGCTTCAATCACATTCTGTACTCCCCAAACAGTGGAAACTGCAGGGATGAATAACTTACACGTATATATTGATGGCATCTAACACTGCTGCTAAGAGTCTTCAGATTCAGAAATCAAATTTGGAACACATGACATGTTGCTCTGATAGCTGGTTATGTCAGAAACTGCATTATTCCCACGGTTCTCTTTATTGATTATGGTTGCTAGTAATAATTCATTTGCATAGTTAAAACTTACATCAAGGAGGTACAGATATCAAAGTTGAGTAACGTGATCAGAATTATGTGAAAAGATGATACAGTTGGTAGACTGTTTCAACCACTTCCAGCAATTGGATGTCACATAAATGTACTCGACACTTGGTTGTTTAGTTATTGAAAATCACCCTTCATCTCCCTAAGTGCTTCTCTCTCTAGCTCCCCTCCCTTTTCTTCTGTTTCCTGGTATTCTTTCTCCTATTGTTTCTCTTTTCAACTGTGTTCTCGCCCCTGTGCTTCATCATTTCATGTTTGGAGTTTCACTTCTATCTTCTTCCTCTTTCAACCGTGTAAAACTTGCACAACTAGCTGATCTTTAACTTCCTTTGAATCATTATTACTATCTGGGGTCTTCTCTTTTTTTCTCCCATCATTTGAAAAGATTATTTTGCCACAAATTAGATTTGGGAAAGATTTCATTAGATGTGGGATTGAACATTTAAACTTGTTACTGGCAGACCAGTCAAGGACTTTGGTCCATCATTATTGAAATAATGATTGAGTGAGACAAGCCTGCCCACATTTGTCAAAACGCTACCCTGTTTAAGAGGTGAAGTAGGTTTTCGAGGGATGCTCATTTTCAGCTAACAAACAAGCAGAAAATACCACGAGTCAAGAAAAATAGGTCAGAAGAAAAACAAGCAGCTATGAACACATGTAATTGCTACTTTTGGAGGAAAGTGAGAATCAATTTGCCCCACTATGTGCAATCTCCAGTATAAACCAAGACAAGAGCAAAGCCTGCAATACACATAACTTTCTGTGGGGGATAAGCCATTAGCTGACTCTATGACTCAATGCCATGTTGCCAATTGCCATTCATCCCCCAGATTTGATGGTGGACATGTGAATCCCACCTGGAACTTTAGGATTTTGGTTTGGCTTTCCCATATCCCTTTTTCTTACAGAATCAATCCACTAGAAAGCAAAAGAAGGGGGGGTTTCATTTTCCTTCTTGTCTTGCCCCTTTTTGGCAGTAAGATTTTTAAATGAGGATGGCAAAAATGTCGATGAAGGATGATGATTATGAAGGCACATGGGCCATTAAAACACTGTTGAATTACTATGGTAGTTGATAGACAGAAAAGAAATTGTTTGTGCACATGTAGCAGTGAAGTTTGTTGGCAAAAGAAGAAAAAATAGCATCTTAAAACGTGCCAATGAATGATCATTGAATAGGCGTTGCATCCCTAGCACTATTCATAAATAGTTAAATGATCAATTTCATTCACTTTAAAATATATATATATATATATATATGATATAATATGTTATGGAGTTTTTCTTTTTTAATCAGCATATTATGAATAACATATTTTCTTAATAAGTATCGCACAAATAATATGTGTTTTCATAAAAAGTTAGGTTGTCTATCAAATTTATTTAAATACTCTTAATTCACAGTTAATGTTCACAAAATATTTTTATAAAGGTATAATATCTAAAATAGATCATTAAATTATTTTAAAAAATTAAAATAAATTTTTATACTTTTATTACGTTTAATCAAATTCTTATATTTTTATTTTTAATCAATTAAGCTCTTATACTTTTATTTTTAATCAAATAAGCCTTTATGACTAATGATTAACTTAGTTAAAATACTATTTATCATTCTATGTCACATAGTATTAACGTGGCATGTTAATATTTCATAATTGATAATGACGTGATATGCTGACATATTATAACTGATGATAATATGGTATGTTAATATGACATTATACTAATAGAAATATTAATTTTAGTAAATTCCCTGATTATCGTTCTTGATCATAGCATGACTTTAGGACTCACATGATTTTAGTATTTGTAAATACTAGCTATCCATTTTTCTATCCTTTCTTGTAGGAATTGGTCAACCCTATTGTTGTATAAATGTTACACTATCACATTAATGAAAAACAAATAAGAAAAATTTAATCTTTTCATGGTATCAGAGCAGGTTATAGTAACCAAGCAATTCAATTATCAAAATCATGGCTGGAGACAAAGACAAGACAAGTTAGAAAAATAAAGGATTGGTAACGAATATTGGTGCATCACAAAGTAAGGCAGTCAACACCAATTCTCCATGCTACTTACACCCCTCTGATCATTTAGGCCTTATTGTTATGGCTCATTTTTTGAGTGAGAATGGTGAAAATTGCTTTACATGGAGAAAAAATTTTCTGAATGCACTCCAATTCAAAAACAAAGTATGTTTTGTGGACGGATCAATCAAATGGTCGAACATCTCATCTCCAAAATTTCAATCGTGGGCTCAATGTAATGCAACAGTCCAATCATAGCTTGCAAGTGCATTGTGTAAGGAGCTTCAAAACTCTACTGCCCATGTTGGTATTGCAGAAAAATTATGGAACGATTTATAGGAATATCACATACAAGGGGTTACTCCTCGTGTACATGAGTTAAGGTGTGCAATTGCACTTCTATAATAGGACAAAAACTCTATCTATTCCTATTATGGGAAACCAAAATCAATATGGAAAGAGATCCAATCCTTTTGACTCATCCCAACTTGTAATTGTGGCTGCACTTGTGGAGCATTGAGAAAGGTGCAAGAGATGCAAAAAGAAGAGAAATTATTTGATTTCCTTATGGGATAAGGGAAAGAGTTTTCCATTGTTCATTCACAAGTTCTACGTACTGAACCATTACCAAGCATTAGGTAAGCATATGTTGTGGCGGCACAAAAGGAAAATTAAAAGCTTGTGACTACTACACAATTTGAGCACGGAGATGGCCAATTTTTTTTCGCTAATAGTGTTACAAGGATGTGTAGACACCCATTCAAAATCAATCAAAAATAAAAATAAAAAAAATAATAAATCATAAATCATAAAAAAAAAAGAAGAAAAGAAAACGGGGAGAGGATTGAGCGTGTGCTCAGCCCTCCTTTCCGGTCTATCATTACAGGGCACTTAATGCCCTTGGAAAGCAGTCAGATTTTGGGGAATAGTTACCTCCGGCATTTAGCCCCCATTTATGCTAGAGCCTTGTAAAATCATGCTCAGAAGAGCATGATTTCATTGTTGAATTATTGAAAATTTTGGACAATCCAGCTTTTAAAAGGGGGGCCTCGAACAGATTAAAAAAGGGAGAGATACAAAAAAGACAGAACCAAAAAAAAAAAACAAGACACTCAAAGAAAACCAAAAATGAAAAATGGGTTTTTTGGGTTTTGAGAGAAGGTAGGAGAAGGTGCAGTCGCTGGAGTAAAAGAGGAAGAGAAAGGAAGGAAAGAGAGAAGCGATGCCAGTAGAGAAAGAAAGAGGGAGACAGCACCGACAGTGGGGAGTGCTGTGGTTGGGAGAGAGAGGAAGAAGGAGAAGGAGAAAGAAAGAAAGAGTGAAGAAGAAGGGGGAGCGGCTGGGAGAGAGAAGAAGAAAGAAAAAAGAAAAAAGAAATAAAAAAAGAAAAAAAGAAAAGAAAAAGAGAAAAAAAAGAAACGAAAAAGGATTTGGGTCAAGGGTCCGGTGGGCTTGCAAAACAAGCTTGGTGTGGCAAGCTTGGGTCTTCTACGGGCTTGTGGAAACTGGGCCAACCTAGCCCAGCGAGGTAAAACTCTGTCCTTTTGTTTGTGGGCCTTTTAAGTTGGTTTTGGGTCTAGCTCATTTTGTGTAGATAAAATGTATTGTTGATTTAATGTTAATTATTTTAAGAAAAGTTATAAAAAAGTTTTAAAAATTTTATGTTGATTTTAGTGTTAGAAAATAAAAAATGAAAAGTAAAAATAAAAATAATAATAAATAAATAAATAAATGATAATATTAAAAAATCATAATACAAATATAAAAATTATAAAAAGTAAAAATAAATTATGAAGAAGAATAAAGAAATAAAAAATAAGAAAAAATATAATAATAAAAAGAAGTAGAAGTAATAAATAAATAATAAATATACATTTTTGAGTAATTTCACTTAAAAGGGGCAAAGAGTTGCCACTTTTAAGTGGGTCACTTAAATTTAGAGATCAAAATGAATTTTCATCGAAGCGTCGGGATAAATTTGAACTCTATACTCTAACACCCATTAATTCAAATAATTATTTAAAAAAATATAAAATGAAATAATAAATAAAAATAATATATAATAAATAACAAAATAACAAAATAACAAAAAAAATAAAAAAGGAAAATATTATGCATTAAAGAAAAAATTTTAATAATAAACACGTAAACAAGGTAATAAATTACTTTAAACTATTAAACACATAATTGGATGTATTATGAACCACCTAAATCTACAAACGCGTGCATGTAGATATCATCATTTTCTTCTATCATAGCATGCCACATTTATTGTGTAAATGGGGTAGGAATTCCGATGACGGGATTCCCTTAAAGAGCTTGTAGAGACGAGTTCTTTCGGAGATATCTCTAGGTGAGAAAAATTTCGAGACTTCACCAAAGCGTTGGGATGGTCTTCAAATAATTTTCCAATAGAAGATTGCCGACCCCATTATTTAAAATAAACAAGTCATGACATCATTTTACGCTTGCATCATGTGCATACGTAAAACCGAATAAAAGACTCAGTCAGCCAATTTAATAAAAAATTAGTTAATAAGCATGGATTAAATCAAAAGTAGGCTATAATAGGATAACTTAAGATTAAATGGTACCGTTCGTGGAACAGGCGCCACGGAGGTGTTAACTCTTCTTCGTGCGTAACCACACTCCCGAACCCATCTCTAAAAAATGTGGATTAGTTCTCGTTCTCTCGACGGACCTAAAATTAATTTAGGACTTCGTCGATTAGAATCGGGTTAATATGTGACCAATCACACCTAAATAAAAAAGATTGGTGGCGACTACCAAATAGTTTATTTTCGCCCGCGTCTAGCGATCGGGTTTTCAAACCTGGCACATTACGACAGATTGGCGACTCCATTGGGGACAATAGAGAGTCAAGCCATTAATTAATCATAAGTTATCCTAGGTCTTAAATAATTTAATGTTTTTCTTAACCTCGAACATTTACCTTTATTTGTTGCATTTGTTGTTTTGCTATTGTTGTTGCCATTTAATAATTGCGGGGAATTTAGGATAGAGGGATGTGAGATTATTGGTCCAAAATCGATATATTCCTTCACACACACGACACTTTTGCATTCATGCATAAGCTTTCTACCCGAGCTTTGTCCTTAATTAGGAAGGGGTTAAGTAGCTACGCTCTCGTGAGGTGATAACCTCCGCATGGGCTAATGAAAACTCCCACTCAAATCGAACCTAGTCCGTTTGAAGCTTGTAATGGGTGAGGACCGAGATGCCTTACTAATCCATATGGACGATAGTGAGGAACGATTTGAGAACCTTTAGCTCCCTTTTCGACCCAAATCCAGCATATAAAATGCCTTGAGTAGCCTTTACCTATGTAGAGCTTCACCCGTGAGAGAATACCCTTTGATTAGGCACACATGAAGGAATTTTCATAGTCCCCTTTATCCTAAATTCTTATCTGCAAAGTAATAAAGGTATCATGCTACTAATTATTTTCATCTTTTTAATCAAAATTACTTTTGGGATTTCTAATTACTGTACTAACTTGAACTTGCTATCCTTTTCATTTTGCATATGCATGTTTGCATCACAATTTTGCATATAGGAAAAGTATTTGTCACCTAACAGCCATTGACGGAGTAGATGTAAAAGATGACTCCTGAATTGCAACAAGAAACAATATGTAAAGCCCGACCTCATAAAATATTTGTCATGATATACATGTGATGGATAGCATGTTTATATACTAGGAGAGTCTCGAAAAATCGACAAAAGTCAATATTGTACCTAAAGGTACAATAAAGTTGATCTAAGCCTCGAACTATGTCAACTAGGGATTTTAAGGTGAAATTCAAAATTTTACAGTCAAGGAATGACTTAAAATGGTGATTCGAAGTTCGAGGATTAATTTGGAGTCAAATTGAAATTTTCACTATCTAGGGGTAAAATGGTAATTTTGCCACCTGAGGATAAAATTGGAATATTGGAAGAAGTTTTTGATCAAGATTGATCACATTTGACTCATTGGAGTATAATTTGAGGTTGATAAGTGAAAAAGTTGTAATTTCGATATTTTTAGAGTATAGGGGCAAAATGGTAATTTTGCCACCCTAGGGGCAAAATAGTAATTTTGCCACCCTAGGGGCAAAATAGTAATTTTTCACCACTAGGACACTTGTTCAGTAAATGGTCTTCCCTTATCCTCATTTTGACCTTTGACTAATCATGTGGTGGAGAATGGAAGCATAATTATTAAAGTATAAAAAAAAAATAGATTAATAAGCATGTGACAAGTGTCAAGCAAGGATATTTTATTATTTTCTATAAAAATCAGCCCATATTTATCTCATGCTTCTTCTCCATATTCGGTCAAGACAAAGGAAAGAAAGGAAAAACTAGAACAAACCTTAGATAAGAGAATTTCAAGAAAAATTATGAAAATTTCAAGGAATCAAGTAAGATAAGGTATGATTTTTCAATTTTTGCTTGAGATCTAGCATACCCATGCTTTATTTTCTTATTTCCATGGCTGAAAATTGAGTTGGCATGATGAAACCCATGAAGGCCGAATTCTAGAGAGAGAGAGTTTGGTGATGGTTTGGTTGGATTTTAAGTTATATGGATGTTTTCAATGATTTATGGTGTTTAGTGTAAGAATCAAGCTTGAAAATCACCCATTCCTTATGTGTTCTTCATTGGCCGAATTTTCTAGGGAGGATATTGTGGCTGAAATTGATGATATTTCATGATATTTTGGTGATATTTGATGTTTGGTGAGGCTAGAAATTAAATGGAAAATTTTGGTATGAAAATCTAAATTTTTTTGCTCAACGTATAGACATGTGTGATTATTGACCCGAGATTGATAAATTGAATCTCATTCACAGTCACTGAGGTAATTTAGGTATAATTGGAGTGTAGAAAGTGAGAAGAATTGATTTGGAGTTAAATTGGAGATTTTAGCCGATTAGATAGAGTATAGTATGACTTACGTCGAATATCACATTTAAGCGATTAATCGAATATTTTGCATCCCATGCATGCATTCATTTAGATTTAGAGAGCCTGAAATAGTTTATGACAAATTGACACAAATTATTGAATTTTGTGTCATGTGTGATGTATAGGTGGTGAGATATTTGATAAGGATAAAGAGATTACACCAAAGACCGGGACTATGAGTATTTTTACTCTTGATACTGTGAGTAACTTTAATATCGTCTTAATTATCTAGAGTGGTTTTTATTCGATTTTGTGGATTTTATGGAAAATGAGTTAAATGGTAAATCCTTGTGATTTGTAATTAAAATGTGATTTAATAAAATGATTTTGTAAATTGTCTTGAAATGAAATGACGGTTTGAAAATAGAGTAATTGTATACTGTTTTCATATGTTATTCATGGTTTGAATTGAATGGCTTATGACAATATTGGCATGAATGGCTGAATTGGTATTAGTGTTGAAATGTATAAACTGTTGTTTGCCTTGATAGGCTGGATAATGATAAAATTGACATATCATGTTATTGAATTTTATTGATTGGTGGGATAATGATAGCTTACTGCAGTGGGTGGGTTTTCGTGGACCAGCCTATTAGAGGGGTACGGTAAACCCCGTTATATCTTACCTCAGTATGAGAGGCGCGGGTGGATAACTCCTGAGGCTAACACTTTTAAAGTTCACTTCACGCCAAACCACCACGTAAGGGTGAACTCAGCCAATGCCAATGAACGGCTATGTTTTCAAAATAAAAACATAATTTATGCGTACATGACTTTTTAACAACCTTGGCGGACTCGGTTGGGATAGCCCTCGATCAAGGCATCCCTGATAACTAAGTATGAGAATGATTTTTGGCACGAGCCAAGCTTTTCAAGAAATCATAAGCCTAGTTGTTTATTTGGTTGAAATGAGTTGTAAGGTAATGAAATTATAGTATGATGACTTATTTTAATTGTCTCTATTTACTCGACTTTAGATGGTTTATATGGTATCTGTTTACTCACTAGGATTTTATAATCTCACCACCCTCAATTCCTCACATTTCAGGCTCGAGATAACTGGTAGATAGTCGATTACATCAAGGACTTCAGTTAGCCTTACATTGACAAAATTGTAGGTTCACAGACTCACACCTTATTGGTTAGTTGGGGGCCCACGTGTTACTGTAAAAAAAAATTTATACTTCAGTTATCTGCTTTAAAGTATGTATGAATATACTTAGCTTTTACACTACTGAAATTATTTACGGATTTCTCTATAAATATTTTTTTTAGAAAATATAATATTTTATTAAATATTATTATTTTATTCAAACAATTATAATTTCATTTTAAATAATTATTTTAGACATCTAAATTTACTTTTAATTATGAAACATGTGTTTTTCACCCACACACCATATTTTTGGCGGGTTTCGGTATTTTCGAAGAAAAATGACGAAAATGTCCATGTGAGTTAGAAAGTAATATTATATTGTTTTGATTTGGGAATGACTTGTGATTTCTTAAAATGCAAGATTTAATAATTGTCGCTCACCAGGGAGATGCGGAAGCTGATGCTAAGCCTTGTGGGGTTTTGATCGGCATTCTGGGTAATGAGTGCCTATCGGGACGTTGCGACGGTTGTCATGGGCCCGATGAGAGTTCCGGGTCGTGACACAATATCTTATGCACAGAATTACTTTGCTGATGGGTGTTATGTGACAAGTACTTTTAGTACATGATCATTCATTTATACATGCATAAACCCTCATTTCATGATAATAAGTGTTTTTGCCTATAAATAAAGATAATGAGTGCATTTTTTTCATCTTATTCATGCACTAAAAATGCATCTAATTCATGTTTATGATTTAAAAATAAGGATTCCAAGATAGACCGACAAGCTAAAATCATTGACCAACATGTTCATAATACGCGTCGACAAGTAAGAATCATGGAAGAAGAATAAAGAGAGCGAATGGATAGAATGGAAAAAGCTCAAGAAGAAATGAGAGAGCAATTAGCAAATATGATGGAATTGATGGTGGGCTTGAGTAAAGGAAAAAGAGTAGTAGAAGAGTCAGCTCCGCCAGAAAACCCACCGACACAAGACATTGAAAACTCAAGGGATGATCCACCTTATCCCCCGTGGTTCACTCCACCCCATGCCCAGACTTTTCCAAGAGTCCACCCTCAAGTGACGTCATCTGGTTATTACAATATGCTACCCTCGATGAGCCATCAACCAACTCATGGGCAATTTGGATTGAATTATGGGACAAATCCTACTAAACCAATACACGTCCCAGATTTAGACGATCCAAAAAAGCAAGAGAAATTAAGAAGGATTCATCACAAGTAGGAGAAAATGAAAAAGTGCGAAAAAAGTACGATCTATTGGAAGAGCGCCTTTGCGCTGTGGAAAGAGTGGATAAGTTAGGAACCATGGATGCAGTGGAGTTATGCTTGGTTCCCGATGTGGCAATCCCTCCCAAATTTAAGGTGCCAGAGTTTGAAAAATACAATTGGATAAAATGCCCAATGGTGCAAATTACCTTGTACTGTCGAAAGATGGCTGCACACTCACATGATGATAAGTTGTTAATTCATTTTTTCCAAGATAGCCTAACTGGATCGACAACTAAATGGTATGTGCAACTTGATCAGAGTCACATCAAAACTTGAAAGGATTTGGCTAGAGCCTTCATGGCACAATATAAACATGTTGCTGAATTAGCCCATGATCGCTTATCACTTTAGACCATGGAAAAGAAGGCTGGTGAGAGCCTCAAAGAATACGCCCAAAGATGGAGAGATGTAGTGGCACAAGTACAACTACCCTTGACATATAAGGAGATGACTGTATTATTTATAAATATGCTTAAAGCTCCTTTCTATGAACGGTTGATTGGCAACGCCACCAAAAATTTTACAGATCTAGTCCTCTCAAGGGAAATAATTGAATGGGCAATCAAGAATGGAAAAATAAAAGGGGACAAAACCGCTAGCTCCAAGAGAGGGACCACATTCAAGAAAAAGGAAGCAGACGTACAAGCAGTTGCTTATACCGACCCACAAACCCATAATTTCAACCCTTACCATCCATATCCTCCATATCCACATTTCTATCTAAGTATAAGCAACGTTGCCCAGAATCCCTATATCTATTAGCTTGCTCCACAACCAGTCTTTCAAACCAATGCCCTCCAACAAACACTAGCATCGAAACCCACATCTTCGACCGACAACTCTAGTAACACTCAAAAGGGATCCAAAACCACTCAATGAAAAACTCAGTTTGATCCCATCCCAATTTCTTACACTGCTCTATTACCGCAGTTGATTGAAAATCGACTCCTTGCCCGCACCCCTATAGAACCACTTAAACCTCCTTTTCCAAAGTGGTACGACCAGAATGCATAATGTGATTATCATTTTGGGGTTCAAGAGCACTCTACAGAAAATTGCATTGCCTTAAAACATAAAGTCCAAGCACTCATTAGGGCAGGACTTTTAAATTTTATTAAAAAAGACAGTTCAAATGTCGACGGGAATCCCTTGCCTAACCATGAAAGGCCGACAGTGAACACCACACATGAAGGGATGAATTGAAGGGTGAAAATGAGCGTCGATGAGATTCAAACACCAATGAATAGAGTGTTTGAGGCGTTGTTCAAAATAAATGCCATCATTCTAGAACCAGTAGACACAAAGGAATTGGGACATGACCTCACTCACTTTTGCAAGTTCCAAATAGGGGCTGTTGGACATTCCATTCAAAATTGTGACGACTTTCACCCCAAGGTGCAAAAGTTAATGGATTTGTCAGTAATTGAGTTTTATGTAGAAGGCGGAGAAGAACTTGAGAAAAAGACAATTCCATACTTGTGTGAGACTTTTCACTTCGCAGGTTATATTCATCTTGAATCACCGACAAAGGTCAATTAGTTTCTCTAGATGTTTGATGAGTTGTCAATCCATATGATTAAGGATGAGGAACCTAACGGGAAGGTCCCTGTGGTATATCCAATACTGTCAGGAGAAGAGCTAACCAATTGGACAGCCACGGAGTTGCCTGTCATTTTTAAGTCTTCGAAAATGTAATAAACAATTTTACCTAAATGTTTATGCGCAAGGGCATTAGGAGTAATCTTTTGCTTAAGTAGGGCTTTCCATTACCTTAATCATTTAAATAAGTGATAATGCATGATGTGTTTCATAGTTCATCAACCTTTTTGCATATTTCCTTTTCATTTATTCTTTTAGCCAATAAATACTTGCCCATACAGTGTCCAATTTTACCTATTTGCAGGTCTTTGAATGATGAACACGAAGACAATCTACACAACAATTTGAATTTTGATTTCGAGATAGTTCCAAACATTGATGAATTAAAAAATGAAGAAGAAATGGATGACTATGACTTACCCCCTGATTTGTCAAGATTTTTAGAACAAGAGGAAAGGGAGATTTTATCTCATCAAGAACTCACAGAAACGATTAACCTAGGAAATGGGGAAGAGAGGAAAGAAGTTAAGATTGGTACCTCGTTATCATCTAGTGAATGGCAGAAGTTAGAAGAATTACTTCGTGAGTATGTGGATGTGTTTGCTTGGTCATATCAAGACATGACGGGTCTT
Source organism: Theobroma cacao (assembly GCF_000208745.1). Lineage (NCBI taxonomy): Eukaryota > Viridiplantae > Streptophyta > Magnoliopsida > Malvales > Malvaceae > Theobroma > Theobroma cacao. Next base: position 2,561,086 of record NC_030853.1, read on the forward strand.
AATACTAACATTGTTGTACACAAGTTACCTTTGGAATCGGATTGCAAGCCGATTAAACAGAAATTAAGACGGATGAAGCCAAATATGTTACTGAAGATTAAAGAAGAAGTGAAAAAGCAATTTGATGTTGGGTTCTTGGAGGTGGCTAAATATCCTGAATGGGTAGCTAATATAGTCCCAATTCCCTAAGAAGGGTGGAAAAGTTTGAATGTGTGTTGATTACAGGGACTTAAATAGAGCGAGTTCGAAGGATAGCTTCTTTTGCCACATATCGATACTCTAGTCGACAATACAGCAAAACATGATTTATTCTCATTTATGGATGGTTTTTCTAGATACAATCATATTAATATGGCACTCGAAGACATGAAAAAAACAACGTTCATAACCATGTGGGGAACGTTTTGTTACAAAGTAATGCCATTTGGACTGAAGAATGTAAGTGCCACCTACCAAAGGGTAATGGTAACTTTGTTCCATGACATGATGCATAAGGAGATAGAGGTGTATGTGGATGACATGATTGTAAAATCTTGTACGGAAATAGATCATATTGCTAATCTCAAGAAATTGTTCGAGAGATTGCGAAAATTTCAGCTTAAGTTGAATCTTGCAAAATGTACTTTTGGTGCTACTTTTGGGAAATTGTTAGGATTTATAGTAAGTGAAAAAGGAATTGAAGTAGACCCGAATAAAATACGAGTTATTCAAGAGTTGCGAACTCCTAAAACTTAAAAAGAAGTGAGAGGATTTTTAGGGAGGTTAAACTACATTACTCAATTCATATCCCAACTCACCTTCAATTGTGATCCAATCTTCAAGCTGCTTCGAAAACAAGACCCAGAAGAATGGAATGAAGAATGTCAGATAGCCTTTGATAAAATCAAAGAGTGTCTTACAAATCCACTGGTGTTGGTATCACAAACGGCAGGAAAACCTCTTATTTTGTATCTGACTGTGAACAAGAATTCCATGGGATGTGTACTGGGGCAACATGATGAAACTGGAAAGAAAGAACAGGCCATATACTGCATGAGCAAGAAATTCACAAAGTATGAGTCCAAATACTCTACGCTCGAAAAGATGTGTTGTGCGCTAGCGTGGACCACCCAAAGGCTCCGGCAATATATGTTGTATCATACAACATGGTTGGTGGCAAAATTGGATCCCATCAAGTATATTTTTGAAAACCCTTTCTGTCTGGAAAAATTGCACGATGGGAAGTTCTACTGTTTGAATATGATGTTGTGTATGTGTCCCAGAAGTCAATCAAAGGGAGCGTCATTGCTGATTTCCTTGCAGATCGAGCTGCTGAGGATTATGAACCTGTAAGTTTTGATTTTTCATATGAAGATTTGATGGCCATCTTGCACATAGAAAAAGAGGGTCCCGATGAACTTAATTTTTGGAAAATATATTTTAATTGGGCATCCAATGTTTTGGGGCACGAAATTGGAGCAGTGTTGATTTCTCCAAATCAAATTGTTTTCTCTGAATGGTCCGATTGTTCATTACTTAAAAAGATCTAATGTTTGCTCTGTAAATTCTTTATTCCTTGAATTATTTAAACTCTCATATATGAAACTCTCCATTTCTTCTTTATTTCAACCTTGTTCTTTACCATCCCATAATTTCACATGATGGTTATCATAAAAATGAATGATGACTGGTAAAAGAAGGAAACTAATTAAGCAAGAAATTACATTCATTGTTCAACAAAAGACTTAATGATGAGAAAAAGGAATGGCAGAGCTTTAAACCTGAGCAAAAAGTCAAATGTCAAAAAGAAAGGGTGCTTAGGAAAAATCCGGAGTTACCTAAAGTAACCAAAAGGAAAGTAAACAGGCAAAGATGATGGAAAGCTGCAGTGAAAAATTGGATGAAGCAAGAGAAGGGTCTTGAAACCTTAATGAATCATAAACATGAAAGCATTCTATTTTTTCAATCATGCATACATGCCTAGCCATGCACATGGTCATTTTCAAAACAAGAAACCAAAATTAATGTCTCAAGCTTCGGAAGTAGGAATCCACCTGATCTAAAATGTTGAGGTCGTAAAACTTTGATAGAAGGATTTGAATTTTTCATTGTGAAGTTAATTCAATTAAGTTGAACCTATTTTAAGATAGGTCGAACCTAGATCAAGTCTAGGAATTTCAATATTTGAATTGAACCTGTTTTGAAATAGGTTGAACCTAGATTACGTATAGGAATTTCAATTTTTGAATCGAACCTGTTTTAAGATAGGTCGAGCCTAGATCAAATCTAGAAATATCAATTTTTTAAATCGAACTTATTTTAAGATAGGTCGAACCTATATTAAGTCTAGGAATTTTAATTTTTGAATCGAATATGTTTTAAGATAGGTTGAGCCTAGATCAAGTCTAGGAATGTCAATTTTGAAATCGAACTTGTCTCGAGATAGATCGTACTTAGAAATTTCATTTTTTTCGAACCCAAGTCAAGCCTAGGGATATCATTATCAAACATGTTTCAAAATAGGTCAAGCCTAGATTGAATTGCTTAAATCAAACTTGCCTCAAGATAAGTTGAATGCGGTGTCTACGTCTTTGTACTATTCTTGATTTTCAAGAATGTGCAAAAAGGGGCAACTGTAGACACCCATTCAAAATCCATCAAAAATAAAAATAAAAAAATAATAAATCATAAAAAAAGGAAATAAAAGAAAACAGGGAGAGGACTGAGCGTATGCTCAGCCCTCTTCTCCGGTTTATCATTACAAGGCACTTAATGCCCCTAGAAAGTAGTCAAATTTTGGGGAATAGTTACCTCCGGCAATTAGCCCCCATTTATGCCAGAGCCTTGTGAAATCATGCTCAGAAGAGCATGATTTCATTGTTGGATTGTCTAAATTTTTGGACAATTCAGCTCTTAAAAAGGAGGCCTCAGACAGATTTAAAAGGGAGAGATACAAAAAAGACAAAACAAAAAAAAAAGAAACCAAAACACTAAAAGAAAACCAAAAATGAAAAATAAGTTTTTTGGGTTTTGAGAGAGGGTAAGTGAAGGTGCAGTCGCCGGAGTAAAAGAGGAAGAGAGAGGAAAGAAAGAGAAAAGCGGCGTCGATAGAAAGAGAAAAAGAGAGACAGGTGTCGGCTGTGAAAAGTGCTGCGGTTAGGAGAGAGAGGAAGAAAGAGAAAGAGAAAGAAAGAGAAAGTGAAGAAGAATGGGGAGTGGCTAAGAGAGAGACGAAGAAAGAAAAAAGAAGAAAGAAAAAGCAAAAGAAAGAAAGAAAAGAAAAAAGGAAAAAAAAAAAGAAAAAGAAAAAGATTTGGGTCAAGGGTCCGGTGGGCTTGCAAAACAGGCTTGGTGTGGCAAGCTTGGGCTTTCTGCGGGCTTGTGGAAACTGGGCCAACCTAACCTAGCGAGGTAAAACTTTTTCGTTTTGTTTGTGGGCCTTTTAGGTTGGTCTTGGGTCTAGCCCATTTTGTGTAGATAAAATGTATTGTTGATTTAATGTTAATTATTTTAGGAAAAGTTATAAAAAAATTTTAAAAGTTTTATGTTGATTTTAGTGTTAGAAAATAAAAAAATGGAAAGTAAAAATAAAAAAATATAAATAAATAAATGATAATATTAAAAAATCATAATACAAATATAAAAATTATAAAAAAAAAAATTATGAAAAAGAATAAAGAAATAAAAAATAAGAAAAAATATAATAATAAAGAGAAGTAGAAGTAATAAATAAATAATAAATATACATTTTTTGAGTAATTTCACTTAAAAGGGGCAAAGAGTTGCCACTTTTATGTGGGTCACTTAAATTCGAACTCTATACTCTAATACACATTAATTCAAATAATTATTTTAAAAAATATAAAATGAAATAATAAATAAAAATAATATATAATAATATATAATAAAAAATAACAAAAAAATAAAAAAAGCAAATACCATGCATTAAAGAAAAAATTTTAATAATAAACACGTAAACAAGGTAATAAATTACCTTAAACTATTAAACACATAATTGGATATATTATAAACCACCTAAATCTACAAACGCGTGCATGTAGATATCATCATTTTCTTCTGTCATAGCATACCACATTTATCGTGTAAATGGGGCAGGAATTTCGATGACAAGATTCCCTTAAAGAGCTTGTAGAGACGAGTTCTTCCAAGGATATCTCTAGGTGAGCAAAATTTTGAGATTTCACCAAAGCATTGGGATGGTCTTCGAATGATTTTTCAATAGAAGATTGTCGACCCCATTATGTAAAATAAACAAGTCATGACATCATTTTACGCTTGCAACATGTGCATACGTAAAACCGAATAAAAGACTTAGTCAGCCAATTTAATAAAAAAATTAGTTAATAAGAATGGATTAAATCAAAAGTAAGCTATAATAGGATAACTTAAGATTAAATGGTACCGTTCGTGGAACGAGCGCCACGGAGGTGTTAACCCTTCTTTGTGCGTAACCGCACTCCCGAACCCATCTTTAAAAAATGTGGATCAGTTCTCGTTCTCTCGAAGGACCTACAATTAATTTAGGACTTCGTCGATTAGAATCAAGTTAATAGGTGACCAATCACACCTAAATAAAAAAGATTGGTGGTGACTCCCAAATAGTTTATTTTCACCCGCATTTAGCGATCGGGTTCCCTAACTCGGCAAGTTATGACAGGATGCAACTTGTAGTAAACGCAGTGGTCGAAAGCCAAGGAGGAAGCCACAGTAGACAAAAAGGCATGGATAATCATCTTGGGCAATCCGATAAGGGACAAAGTTCTCATTGCGACAAAATAAGCCACACCAAAGAAAAATGTAGGGAAATTATTACGTACCCAACGGACTGGCAACCACACCAACGTGAAAACTAGTCCAATCAGTTGCTATCGGACACACACAGCAGTGTGCAAAACGATTGATAGCTACGATAGTCATGAATGGAAATAGTTGCTTAACAACATTAAATCCATTATAGCAACAAGTTGTGGCACTTCTCGACAGCATGACAACAATAAACAGTGGATAGGAAACAATTGAAAGCTCATCCAATCCAATTACAAACCTAATGGCAAACTTTTGTGGTAAGGATCGTGCTTTGAATTTGGACCCGTGGATCATAGATACGGGCACAATGAATCATATTGCAATAAACTGGGCCTTTTGGACACCAAGCCCAACATTACCCCAGTCCAAATACCCAATGGTGAATCACTACCTTATTGAGTCCATATGTTTTTTATTATAATAAAACATTCTTATTCTTTAATGTCTAACCATTTCACTTAAGTGTGCAGGACTGCATTTAAAACCTTTAATATATTTGTTGTTTGGAAGCAAGTCAAGAAGCTTGCTTAATTACAAGACAAATTAATCGATTAAAAAAGTAAAAAAAAAAAGAACTAAATGAAGACAGAACAATGTTAACTGATTAAGGCTTCATGTTAATCAAGTAAGGCTATATATGGCACTATATCAAAGGAAGGAAGAAAAGCCTTAATCAGTTAGCACAAGACATAACTAATTAAAAATATATTGAGTGTAAAACATAAGCTTTTAATTAGTTAATTAAAGGAATTAATTGGTTAAAGGTCAAACTTGAAGTAGCAAGAAGTACCAAATCCAAATTCAAATGTTGACCTTCCAAAGGTGCCAAACCAAGAGATCTAGAGTTGTAAATTCTTAATTAGTTGGAGCCTATTTTAATTAGTTAAGGATGAAAGGAGAGAGGCCTTAATCAATTCGTATGAGCTTTAATCAATTGAAGAATGATTGATGAAAAATAGTGTTTAAAGGTGTTTGAAAACAAAAATTTATTAATTAGTAAACCTGTCGTTAACTAGTTAACATAGAAAAATAATGTGCAAGTTAGAAAAGGTTTAATCGGTTAAAACCTATTTTTAATCGATTAATGAAGCATTGTTTACACATTTGAATTTAAGCACAAAAGGACAAAATAAAGGCCAAAAACTGTTTGTAATGACTAGTTTCTGTCTCCAATGGTCAAAACTAATTTTTCAAGTATTTAAAGCATCTCCAACAATCAAAAATCAATGAGGGAAGCTCCAAAGAGTTTAAGTGAGCCAAAAAGATCAAAAACCTTCTCTTGTACACTTGTATTACACTCCTATCTTTGTAAAAGTGTTTAAGCAGAAGCTTGTACAACTTAGATCAGTTAGGTGATCATTTGTACTTCTTTTTATCTTTTATTTTTTGTTTACTTAGAGTGTGTGAGATATTCTAAGGGGTAGTCGAAGCTAGGTAAGCTTAAGACTTGTTGTAAAAAGGTTAGAGCTTGAGTTAGAAGCTCACTTTGTAAAAACTTAGTTAAAGCTATTAATTCTACTAGTTCTAGTGAAGTTGGGTTGAAAATTCTTGATTAGAAAGATCAAAGTAGTGAATATAGGTCAGGTGGACTGAACCCTTATATATATTGTGTTTTGTCCACTTCTCTTAACATCTCTTTACTTGGTATTTGCTAACCTTAATAAGTTTTCAAATCATCCATTTTAAATCTTCTAAATAGATTTTAAATTTATAGACCTACCCTTAAAAATATTTTCAATGCTATTCACCCCTTTCTAGCACTCCTTTTGGGACCAACAAATGGTATCAAGACCCAACCTTTGATTTTAAGGCTTAACATCCTAAGGGGAAAATTCAATGGCTATTCAAAATTCTAATGATGCTGAGGGTCAATCCACAAATAAGCCTCCTCTATTTGATGGAATTAATTATCAATTTTGGCGTACTAAGATGTCCATTTATGTTAAAGCTTATGACTATAAAATGTGGGATGTCATTACCGATTGTCTTTTCATCCCTATGAATACCAATTCTATAAATGGTGAGAAAACTCTCAAAGATAGAAGTAAGTGGACAAAAGCTGAAATGAGGAGAATACAAATAAACTCCATGACTATGCACACTCTCATTTGTGCATTGATTATAGAGAATACAATAGAGTGTTCATGTACAAAAGTGCCAAAAAAACTTGAGAAAAATTAAAAGAGTTATATGGAGAAATAAATAAGAAAAAAGAATTAAAAGACAAGCCTTGTGAGAATCAATGCTCAACAAGTAACAAGGCAAATGCAAATAAGGAATCAAGTAAAAATCAATCCTCAAATCAAATTCAATTATGCCTTATGGCACTTGGAGAACTAAAGGTAACCTCTTCATCTTGTGAACTTAATTCATATACATTGGATGAATTGCATGATGCTATTGAGGATTTAGCATTTGAGTTTAAAAAAACTGAATTTGAAGCACAAGAAAATCATTTCCATACTTAATGTTGAAAATGAATTTTTGGTGAAAACAAAAATTGATTTGGAAAAAAAATGAAAATTTGAAAAAAGATTTTAAAGCTTGCCAAAGGAAAATTGAAATTTTGGAAAAAGAAAATTTTTATATGAAAAAGAAATTTGAAGATTTGTTAAATCAAAAACAAAAGGTTTTCATGAATTCTTCATTTTCCAAAATGATGAAATGCAATTGTTGCACATTTTATAGTTACTGTTCATACACTTGTCAAATTAGAAAATTTTTACCTTATAAATTTAGGTAAGCGTGAGTTCCAAAAGTAACTTTGTATGACAAAAGTAACTTTCAAAGATCCAAAGCAATTTGGATACCAAAGATCAAATGAATAATGTCTCTTGTAGGTATACTAGAGCAAGAAGAAAAAAGTCTTGAAGAATGAATGCTTTCCAGTTACATATAAAGGAAAATGGATAATCTCTATGCTAAAAGCCTTTTGTTTGTTTAAATGAGAATTTTTATTGCTTATTTTTTGAATGCTTTGTTGATTAAGCTTGGCTTCTAAAATTGTTTTCTCTTTTTAATTGAAAATTTGGGTTGCTTATTCTTGCTTGAATATTAGGTGTATAATTCTATAATTACTCTTCCGTAAGCCTTATTGATAAATCTTGATTATGCAAAATTGATTTAATATGATACATGTTATAAATTGCACAATCTTGAAGGTCTAAAATTGATAAGTATGTGCTTCTACATGAATTTGAATATTTCTCTATGATCTCTTGCCAAAAGTTAGTCATTCTTTTGATTGAAAAATTTGCTTGGATAGTCATATTTGTTTGGACTAATTTTGCCTAGTTATATAAAATGATTTGTTATAATACTTGGGTATATATTGCATAATTTTTCCTCATGTTTTGTGAAATTGGCTCATACTATTTTTTTTAGGAAAAATTATTTTTAAGCCTAACCTTGAGCACAAGAGCTTGATGATTGAAGATATGCGTGAAATGGCTAATATGTGCTTATTAGATTGATTTATATAATTGCCTATAAATAAGGAAAACTGAGTTTGATGAGTTGACCTTTTTGATTTTTGTGTGATTAAAATAATTTGACTACTTGAACAACTTTTCTTTTAAGATTTTTTTTAATGTTTCAAGTTGGTTAAAATTGAGCATGATAGGCATTGACTACTTGAATTGGTCTTTTTAAAGCAAAATGAGCTTATATGATAAAAATGTTTGCTATCCTTAAATTTATAATGATTTATGAATTAGACAAGTTTGTTTCATGATAAAAGTACTTATTAACTTGTTTTTATTGGATGTGCATGCTTGCTCGTAAGCTTCAATGGTCATAAGGGCATTATTGGCATATGATAGTGAGATATATGAAAATGACCCTTGACATGCATAAACATGATTCATTATGCTCACTGCATATTTCATAAACCATTTAGATCATAGTTAAACAAAAATAAGTGACATTAAGCTCATTATTTTACATAAAACATGTCTAACTCAAATCTTATCTGTCTTAAGTGCAAAAATTTTGAAAAGAGAGATTAAAGTTTATCAATTGATTTTCTCACACAACCTTTTCTTTTTTGTTCTCTTTGATTGAAATTGATTTATTATTTTTGATGATATAACATGGTTGAGCAAACTTGATTTGATACATGAATTGCATAAATCTCACTTTACTTGATATTTCTCTCATGATTTATGAAATAGATTTAAAGAGTTTTCTTAAGCATAATCATGAGATGATAATTTGAAATTAATGACATTTTAAGCAAGTGAATAAATCTTCTTGTAACGCTTGAGGCTACAATGATTTCAATGATATACAACTTGAACAAGTGTACGTTATGTTGAAAATGTTATTATAACTTGTCCTTGTTGCAACTGAATGTTTGAATGACCTCAAGGACATTTTTATCTATATGCTAGAAAAAGTTAAAAATATTAAATTTGATACTTATTATGCTTAATCGTTGCTTGAAATGCTTGTTGTACATTTTATAAGTCATATTCTTACGTTATGATGAAAATTGAGCATGTTTGAGCATATTAAAGACATGATTTTTTAAATAAGTATTTCAACTTTTTAGCACTTGTGAACAAATAAGTAATAAAAGCTAAAATTTGAGTTCACATGTTTTTCTTGAAGAATCTTTGATCATACATGTCCAAAATGATGTTCCAAACATGGTTGAAATGAAATTCGGAATTGTTCTCACACAAATCTATGTTTGAAGATCATGTGTTTATTGAACATCTTTATGCTTATTTTTCTTGAACTTCATAAATGTTATGCCCACAGTTCACTTATAAATATAAATATACAAGTGAAATTCTTATTGATGATTTTTTTTTTATGAATTAATACTTGAATGTGTTTAATGGCTATATTTCTTAATGACTTGGTCGAGGATATTAAGTGCATATATATAATGATTTGGTGGCTTTATGGTTAGATATTCAAGGTCTCAATGCATATATCTTGATGGTTTTTGCTAACCATTATTTCTTGAGCTTAAGTGTTTAATGCTCACACTTCTTATCCTTTTTGATATAACAAAAAATGGGAAAAAGTTTATGAGCAAATTTAATTTTATGCATATGTTGAAGGGAAGATTTTAAAATCATTACAAATGCAAATTATGCTCATAGTTTTGTTATATCAAAAAGAGGGAGATTGTTAGCTTTAAAATTATTATAGTTTTAATTATGACAAAATGATCAAATTTGCTTGAACATTATTTAAGTGATTATTGACAATTTCTTGAAATGATTTAACTTTCATACATTTGTCTTTACATAGTTGCAAGCTAGACTTTTGAAGTTATTAAACTATATCTATAAGCTTGTATAACTTAGTTGTATGAATGCTTATGATTCCTCATTCATTAAAGTATAATTTAAAAATTAAAGAAAAATCTTGAAATTATTTTGTTTTTTGTGCACATATTAAGGGAAAGTTTTGAATATCTCTTTTAATGATGACAAAAAGGGAGAGAATATAGAAAAAGAAATAGGATGCAATGTAATGTGTTTATTTGTTGTCATTTATATTGTTATGTGTTTGTTTTTGAACAATTACTAGATTGGTCATGTTATATTTATTATTGATGATTGTTTATAAATCTTTGCACATATGTGGTTAATGTTATATTTTAGTTGAGAAATCTTGATTTTTTTTTTATGTACATATTAAGGGGGAGTATAGATTAAGAAGGAGTAATCCCTTAATTGCACATACATAAAAAGAATGCATAGACATTACACGCTTAATCTAAGAGTGTTTTTTCATCATAAAAAATGAGAGAGAATGTTAACTCCATATGTTTTTTATGATAATAAAACATTCCTCATTCTTTAATGTCTAACCACTTCACTTACATGTGCAAGACTAAGCTTAAAACCTTTAATATATTTGCTACTTGGAAGCAAGTCAAGAAGCTTGCTTAATAACAAGACAAGTTAATCAATTAAAGAAGCAAAGACAAAAGAACCAAATGAAGACAAACAATGTTAACTAATTAACACGAAGCCTTAATCAATTAAAGCTATATAAGGCGCTACATTAAAGGAATGAAGAAAAACCTTAATCAGTTAGTACAAGGCATAACTAATTAAGAATATATTGAATGCAAAATAGAAGCTTTTTAGTCAGCTAACTAAAGGAATTAATTGGATAAAGGTCAAGCTTGAAGAATCAAGAAACGTTAGATCCAAATTCAAAATGTTGACCATCCAAAGGAGCCAAACCAAGAGATCCAAAGTTAAAGAATTCTTAATTGGTTGGAGCCCATTTTAATCAATAAAAAATGAAAGGAGAAAGGCCTCAATTAGTTAGTAGGAGCTCTAATCAGTTGAAAAATGATTGATGAAAAATAGTGTTTGAAAGTGCTTGAAAACAAAAAGTTATTAATCAGTTAAAATTATCATTATTTGGTTAACACAGAGAAGTAGTGTGCTAGACATAGAAGACTTAATCAATTAAAGCCTAGATTTAATCGATTAATGAAGCACTGTCTGCACATTTTGAATTTAAACACAAAAGGACAAAATAACAACTAGAAACAATTAGTAACGGCTAGTTTCTGTCTTCAATGGTCAGAATTAATTTTTCAAATATTTTAAGCATCTCCAATGGTCAAAAATCAATGAAGAAAGTTCCAAAGATTTTGAGAGAGATAAAAAGATCGAAAACCATCTCATGTACACTTGTATTCCACTCTTAGCTTTGTGAAAGAGTTTGAGTTAAAACTTGTACAACTTAGATTAGGTAGATGATCATTTGCACTTCTTTTTATCTTTTATTTCTTATTTACTTAGAGTGTGTGACACTCTAAGGGTAAGTCTCAGCTTTGATTAGCTTAGGACTTGTTTTAAAAGGGTTAGAACTCGAGTTAGAAACTCACCTTGTAAAAGCTTGGTGGAAGTTGTTAATTTCACTAGTTCTGATGAAGTTAGGTTGATAGTCCTTGATTAGAAGATCAAGGTTGAAGATGTAGGTCAGGTAGACCGAACCACTATAAATGTTGTGTATTGTCCACTTCTTTTAACATCTTTTTACTTGAAGTTTGCTAACCTCAACAAGTTTTCAAACCATCCATTTTAAATCTTCTAAATGGATTTTAAATTTTAAGAGTTACCCTTAAAAATATTTTTAGTGCTATTCATCCCTTCTCTAGCACTCTTTTTGGGACCAATATATAAGTGCATGCAATAAGACGTGTTTAATTGAATGATAAATTAACATTGAAAGGAGTTTTTGGTGTGCCAAAATTTTGTTGTAATCTACGTTCTGTTAGTAAATTGATAAAAAATTTGAATTGTGCACTCCCGTTTTTATCTTATTTTTGTGTGATACAAGACCTACCTTTGATGAAGCCTATTGGAATAGGTAGAGTGTGAAACAAGCTATATTATTTGGAGCCAATGAAAGAAAGGAAAGCTTTAATGGCAAAGAAAAGAAATGTAGATATTTTGGCATGCAGATTGGGACATTTACTGATGAGCTAAATGTTTTTGGTTTATGGTTTATCTTTTTATATTAAGAACAATTGGTTTTGTGATGCTTGTTGTAGGGCAAAGCAAACGCGCTTATCTTTCCCAATTAGTCGAAATAAATCAAGACGACTTTTTGAATTAATTCATGTTGATATTTAGGGGCATTATCATCATCCGTCTTTATCTGGTGCACACTACTTTTTAACCATTGTTGATGACCACAATAAAGCTACGTGGGTGTACCTTATGAAGTATAAATTTGAAATGCGAGTTTGTTTGTTGCATTTTTTCATATGGGTTCAAACATAATATGTTTTGTAGCTGAAAATTGTGAGATCAACTAATGGGTTGGAGTTTCGACATAGTGACTTACTTTAATATTGTTAGGCTAATGGAGTTGAAATTCAGAAGAGTTGCATTGACACTTCACAGTAAAATGGGAAAGTGGAGCGAAAACATAGGCACATATTAGAAGTTAATAGGGCACTAAGATTCCAAGCTAAGTTTACTTATCAAATTCTAGGGTGAATGTGTTTTAACAACAGTTTACTTGATTAACCAGATGCCATTATCAATCTTGCAGAATAAATCGCCTTATGAAGTATTATTTAATAAAGTCCCATCTTATGAGCACTTATGGACTTTTGATTGCCTGTGCTATGGTCATGTGCATAGTAAGCCTCGTGATAAATTTACACCATGCTCCAGACCAGGGATTTTTTAAATATACCCACATGGTTAGAAAGGGTATTACATTTTTTATGTAGAATATGAAACCATAGACATATTAAGGTATGTTTATTTTTGTGAAGAAAATTTTTCATTTGGCATCTTACATGGAACTCACAGTTCAAAACCAGCAAGTGTTCAAACTTGGACTTTTTATGACTAAATTGCACCTCACGAAGAATTTATGGGCCTCAAGCTTATCGTGGATCATTCAGTTCAATCAATGGAAATGCACCTATGTGATCTGATCCATCTACGCGAGTTGGGCCCTAACCAATCATGCCTATGTTACTAGATCCATCAATAGGGGCATCCATGTAGCTTAATCCATCAATGTTTAGGCCAAAACCAACTCATAAGGCTGCCATTGATGTAGAATAGTCAACATAGAGTAAAATTCATGTGCCAACAAAACTAGCAGCACCTAATATAAGGATAAGTATAAGAGTAAGACAAAACTTATAACAACTGATTAGTTATGAACTAGACTTGCCTCCCTTTCTCAAGCCTTCATCTTCATCTTCACACTTACTTGAACCATTGACCAACTCAATGGTACATCCTCTTTCACACTTTTTTCTTATTCAAGGCTCTCTAGTGCTCACAAAGGTTTCCTAACGGCCATCAGCTCCTTAGATGAGCCTGCTTCATTTTCTTAGGTCGTTAAACATGAACATTGGCAGAAAGTAATGGTAAAAGATATTCAAGAACTAAAAGAAAATAATACAAGGGTCTTGCAGCCACTTCCCTCAAGAAAATGGGCAATACACAAATTACGAAGGGTTATACACAAATTGAAGACGTGGACTATCATGAAACCTTTGCACTTATGGTGAAGTTAGTCACAATTTGGTGTTTGTTGAGCATAGCTTCAATTTGGAATTGGCCATTGCATTAATTGGACATGAACAATGCTTTTCTACGTAGAGACCTTAAGGAAGAAGTATATATGAAAATTCCTCAAGGGTTTACCCAAAAAGGGGAACAGCAAGTTTGCAAGTTGCAGAAATCATTGTATATGCTCAAATAAGCGTTTAGGAATTGGTATTAGAAATTCACATTACTTTTTACTCTCTCTCATTTAGGACCATTCCTTGTTTACTTATAATGATAGTCATAGGAATTGATCCAATTCACATCGCCTCTTTAAAGAAATTTTTAGATGACAAATTCAAAATAAAAAATCTTGGGAAGTAAAAGTATTTTCTTAGGATAAAAGTAGCCTGGTCTCTAGCAGACTGGTACTTAGCCAGCGCAAGTATACTCTAGACATACTAACAAAATGTGGGCTTTTGGGTTGTAAGCCACAATCTCACCGATGGATCAACAACATAAGTTATCTTCGGAAGTTAAGCTTGTATGTTTAAATCCTAGAGCCTATCGACAATTGGTGGGTCATATCTTGTATCTCATTATTACTCGGCCAGATATCAACTATGTCGTTCATGTCTTCAGTCAGTTTATGCAATATCCACGACAATCACACGTTGAGGCAACTGTTAGAGTACTCAGCTATCTCAAAAGTTCGCCAAGTTAGGGTCTCTTATTTCCTGGTACAAGCCCACTAACATTACGGACTTATTGTAATGTATATTGGGCAGGCTACCCTACTACTTGCATTTTTGCTATTGGTTACATTATTGTTCTTGGATCCTTTCCTATTTCACGGAGATCTAAGAAGCAGATGATTATATCTTGTTCTTTACCAAAAACAGAGCATCAAGTTATGGCTACCACCACTGGAGAGATCATTTGGTTGATTTGTCTTTTACAAGAACTACAAGTAACCTATGACATTCCAGTACCTTTTTTCTGTGATGATCAGGTAACACTTCACATTGCAACCAACCCTATTTTCCATGAGCGGACAAAACACATTGAAATAGACTATCACTTCATTCATCAGTTTATTCAATCTTGTGTTTTGGTGCTTTAGTCCATTTCCACACAATTTTCAGCTGGCAAACATTTTCACTAATGCTTTTGGTTGGGACCGCTTGCATGAGTTGCTTGGCAAGTTGGGCATTTTGATGCTCTATGTACCAACTTAAGGGGGAGTAATGGAAATATTAATTTTAGGAAATTCCTTGATTGTCGTTCTTAACCATAGCATGACTTTATGACTCACAAGATTTCAGGATCTGCAAATAACAACTTTCCATTCTATTCTTTCTTGTAGGAACTGGTCAACTCATTATTGTCTAAATGTTGCACGAATACATTAATGAAAAACATATAAGAGACATTTAATCTCTTCAGATATTATGGCCATGTGGTATTTTTCACCCTCCACATCAACTCCATGTGGATATAAAATGACAAATGGCATTTTGACTAATGGCAATTAATCAATTATTAGTTATAAGGGCTTATTTGAGTCAAAATAAATGTATAGGGATTTGATTGAATCTAATAAAAGGATAAAAATTTATTTGAATTTTCTTAAATAGTTTAGGAGCTTATTTAAGAGTTATACCTTTTATAAATTTTTCAAGATAAAATTCACAATGTCATCTCATGTGGCCATAAAACTTATTCACATAATATTAATTAAAAAATTACAAAATATCATATTGAAAAAGTTGAAATTATAATGGGTATTGATGAAATTAACAAAATATTGCGGGGGCAACATCTACTATTTGAGGAAAGATTCAAGTGAAAATACTAATCAATTGGGTTCAATTAAAGATAATTTTAGGGGTTAAAGTTCACTCCATTACTAAAAAAAATATCTGGTTGTCTTTTTATTACTATAACAAAGGCAGTGGAGATTGAACTTTGCTCAAAACAGTACTTACAGGTTTGTGTTCTTCTATGTCTTCGGCCCATTTCTATTAGGAGTAAAATGGGCCCTAAATCCTTTAAGCCCATGTAGAATTCTATACATGGATTAAAAAGATCTAATTTAATTAAATAAGATTAAAAATATTTTACATTCAAATAAAATTTGATTAGAAGTCTTAAAATATCTACTACCCTTAATATTAACTTTTTGTTACGAAATAAATCTTAAGAGAACAATTATACAAGAAATATATGAGAAAGTATTTAGAGAGAGTAAAAAAATCTTATTCAAGTACGTTTACAAAAAAAGTAAAGAGGCCTATTTATAGGTTAATAACCCTTTATTTAGATTGAATTTACAGGATGAGAAAATAATAAGAGATTAGCTGGCTGGATTAAATCATAATCTTCATCCAATCTAATTTATATCTAAATCTAGATATACATAGTATAAATGGATATTCACAAAAATATTTATAAAACTTCCTCTTGAATATCCATTGTATCAAGAATACGCCTCGTTAAAACCTTACAAGGAAAAAACCTTAAGGAAAAAATTTGAGTGAAGGAAAAAGAGTATATAATTCTTTTCAAGAATACCTTTTGAAATACTACTTCATTAAAAACCTTATCAAGAAAAACCCAGTGAAAAAAATCTTAATGAAGGAAAAAAGTACAATATGTATTTTACTCCCCTTTATAACTGCATTATAGAAATCTTTAAAATGATGGATTCTAATCTTTTGTACCAACTTTTCGAGTGTTGTAATAGGAATGACTTTGGTGAACAAATTTGCTAGATTGTCACTTAACTGAATTTGTTAAACACTAATAACACCATTTTCTTAGAGATCATGAGTAAAAAAGAATTTTGGCAAACTATGTATTGTCTTATCGTCTTTAATGTATCCTCCCTTTAACTATATCATGCAAGCAATATTATTCTCATATAACGTTGTTGGAATTTCCTTCTTGATTGATAAGCTACACATTTCTTAAATATGTTGAGTTACAAATTTTTACAAGGTTAGAAGAAGTAATAACTATAGTTTGTTTTATAGAATACCATGAAATAGTCGTATCTCCATATGTGAATAAGTAACTTATCTAGGATCGAGCTTTATGTGAATTAGATAAATATCCTGCATTTGCATAACTAATTAAATCTGATCTTAATGCGTTTGAATAATATAAGCCCATACCCATTGTTCTTCAGAGATGTCGAAGTATATGTTTAATTCTAGTTCAATATCTTTGACTTGGAAAAGAACTTATCTTACTAATAAATTTATAGCAAACGATATATCAAGTTATGTATTGCTATCAAGATACATTAATACTCCAATTACAACAAGATATGGTACTTTAGGATCAAGAAGTTCTTCATTATCCTCACGAGGTTGGAAAGGGTCTTTTTTCACATCTAGTGACAATATAACCCATTGGTGAACTCAATGGATGTGTTTTATCCATATAAAATTGTTTTAGCACTTTTGCTATATAATTAAATTAATAGATAAAAATTTCATTTGTCAAGTATTCAATCTAAAGACTCAAATAAAATTTCATCTCAAATTCTTTTTTTAAGTAATCTACAGCTTTTGATAACTCTTCAAGACTTCCAATAATGTTTAAGTTATCAATAATTATGATAAATTCATGTCTAAATCTTTTTATAAAATGCATAGGCATATAGGATTATTTTTATAGCCTTCTTTCAATAAATTTTCACTAAAGCGATTATACCACATGTGTCTAGATTGCTTTAATCCATAACATATTTATTTAATTTAATCGAATAAATTTTTCATAAATTCAAATTTGTACTTTAGGCAACTTAAATCCTTCAAGGATTTTAATATAGATATTTTTATTAAGTGAGTCAAATAAATAGGTTGTAACTACATTCATTAGACGCATTTTAATCTTTTCATTTATTGTCAGACTAATTAATACAAAATTGTAATTGCACCCACCATAAGAGAATATGTCTTTAAAATATCAAGTATTTGAGTAAAACCTTGTGCAACAAGTCGTGCTTTGTCTCATAATCTCAATTTTTTCATTTCATTTTTGCACAAAAACCCATTTATATCTCATTCGTTTTACACAATTTGGTGTGCAGACTACATGTCCAAAAACTTTGTGCGTCTTTCTTCATTGGCCAATCATTTCTATGTCTACATTCTTCAATAAATATAAGTTCAAGACCTTCATTTTTCTTTCACAATATTGAGCGCTATATTATATATAAAAATATCATCAACGTTTATTCATTTGGGTTCCATTTTTTCTTGTCATGACATAATTGATTAAAATCTCTTCATTTTAAATAATTTCAAGAACTTGAATTTCTTTTGGAATTTTATGAATTATGTCAAGAGTTTCTTTTATAATTTCTACTTCCTCTTTCTAACCATCTTGAATATTTGTTCCTCTTCTTTTTGGAGGGTTTTATCTTTAGAACCGATTAGTCTCCATGATTCTAACGTGCCTTGTCCTATAGGGACATTGATGCTAATAGAAGCATTGGTAGCTGGTATATAAGATTTAGTTATTCTCTTTAAGTCAACAAATATGTCTAGCAATTGATTTACTATATTTTGTAAAAGAATTATCTTTTGAACTTCAAGTTCATATTGAGTTATGTGAAGATCAAATCTAGATAATGATAATTCATTCTAAGAAATTTTCTTTTTCAGCTGCTTATTTTCTCCCCCTAATGTTGGAAAATTTGATTCATCAAAATGATAATAAATAAACTTTGCCATGAATAAATCTCTTATTGATAATTCTAAATATTTAATTACAAATGGATATTCGTATCCAACATATATTCCTAACCTCCTTTGAGGACTCATCTATGTGCGTTATGGTTGAGCAATTGAAACATACACCACACATCCAAAAATTCTTAGATGAGAAATATTTGGTTTTTGATCATAAACTAATTGTACAAGGGTGAATTTATAATAACTTATTTGGCCTGATACATATAAGTGTTGCTACATCCAAAATGTCCAAGCCCCCAAATAGAAATTAAAAGTTTAAATTTCATAACGAAGAGCCTTGCAATCAATTGGAAGTGTTTAATAAACAATTTTCTAGGTCGTTTTGTGTATGAATATAAGTAACAGGTTCTTCACCAGTTATTCCAACTAAAATTAAAGGCTTCATATGTAAATTCACCAGTATTGTCAAGACAAATTATCTTGATTACATAATCAGAAAAACATGCTTCCAAACAAATGATTTGGGCAATTAATCTTGAAAATATCAAATTGCAAGTTGATAATAATTACACATTGATCATTTAGTTGATGCATCAATTTAAACCATAAAATATCTAATGGTTCACACGGTGGATGTATGAATCTACATATAACTCTGAATATGTGTAAAAAGCATAGGGGATTTAGTCTCAACTTTAACTAGTGATGGCCTTATAGTTAATTTTCCTTTAGAGTAAGCATCATATGAAAATTCATTAGCTTGAAAAACCTTGCAGCTTTTCAATGGATGATCATATTAATTTTCAATTTTTTTTTACATCATTATTGATCCAAGATTATCCAATCGGTCATGTCAAATATTAAAATAATTAGTAAACTTTTGATTTACTATGAGTTTCAATTATTCTACTATTTATGTAGTTTAATCCAAAG
This sequence comes from Theobroma cacao, assembly GCF_000208745.1. Taxonomy (NCBI): domain Eukaryota; kingdom Viridiplantae; phylum Streptophyta; class Magnoliopsida; order Malvales; family Malvaceae; genus Theobroma; species Theobroma cacao. Next base: position 2,580,533 of record NC_030853.1, read on the forward strand.
AATAAAACGAGTAAATTTTTTTTCAACACACACTTCTTACTTGAGATAATAGATGTAATATAAAGGTATTAACTATCTCTTTTATTCGTTGTCTCAACATGATATCTATTCAGACAAATATTTTTAAAACTTAATAAACTTCTTTGAGACTTAATAATACATCATCTTTTATAAACTTTATTCCTTAAAGTAGTAAAATATTAGTTCTTCTGGGGCCTTTAATTAACTTTGTATTACCAAATATTGTATTGATATTGGTTTTTTTCTGTTGTCAAGTTGAATATATATATCTTATCTTTAAATATAGTGTGCGTTGTAGTAATGTCTGCTACACATATATTTACATCATAGATCTTGGATCTAACAATATTTGCAAACTAACATAAAAGAACATTAAATATAGAATTAAAATACATAATAAGAATATATCATTTAAATATAATAAGAACATATAAAAGCGTCTTTATAATGGAGTTATACTAGAATATACTAACAAATTATTTAAAAAAATTTATTCTTTATATTTTCATTACCAATCAAATGATTAATTCCTTTTTCAGAACAAGAAAATCAACAATGGATATTTTCATTACCAATTATATAATCAATTCCTTTTTTAGGTGGATAAACATCTTGATGTGCTTTATGAACTTGACCATGATTAAGATTAAAATCATCACAAGATATTTTAGTTTTCAATAATGCTTGATAAAATTCAAAACATACAATAGGTACGTGACCAATGGTTTTTCATGCCTTATTAATGACAATACGTTTTCTATTTTTCTTTTATTCTTTCAGTTTTTATCTTTTTATTATTTATCCACTTCTGGTTGATTAAAAGTATTCATCCATTTTTTGTGTGTTACAAGTATTCATCCATTTCTTGATAGATTATTCACTTCTGGTGGGTTAGTAGATTAAAGTATCCATCCACTTCTGGTGGTAAATTTATCTATCTACTTCTTGTAGTAAAATTATTCATACACTTCTAATGGTAAAATTATCTATTCACTTCTAATGGTAAAATTATTTTGAATTAAAATAGTGATGATGTAAATTCTTATGATAACCTATTCCATATTAATAATCATAATTATTAAATGATGTTGCATTTATTTCAAGAAATAGATGAATTTATAATTTTTTATTAGTAACTCGTTTGTCACATTCACTTCTGGGAATAGACATTCATAATATTTCATTAATAGCTATATAATAGTAAATTCACTTTCTAATCAATAGACAAAATATAATCTAGACTATATGATAGTAAAATTCATATTAAGGTTGATTTTATGGGAATGAAAATACCAAAGAGATATTAAGTTACTTACTTGATTTTTTAATATTAGAAATAATAAAAAACCTTTGTGAGAGGATGAAAACAAAATAATATTAACACTTACCTGATTTTTTAAAATTATAAATCAAAACCCAATTATTAAAATTCTATTGAAGTTTGAAAATGATAAAAACAAAATAAATAAAATAATTTCAAACTTGAGAGATATGAAAATCGTGTTGATAAAGTGTTATGAAAGAAATCTTAAGAGAACAATTATAAGAGAAATATAAAAGAAAGTTTTTACAGAAAAAGAAAATATTTAGAGGGAGTAAAAAGATCTTATTCAAGTGTGTTTACAAATAAAGTAAATGGACCTATTTATAAATTAATAACTCTTTATTAAGATTAAATTTATAAGATAAAAATAATATTAAGAGATTAGATGGATAGATTAAATTATGATTTGTATTATCTAATTTACATTTAAATCTAGATATACATAATATAAATAGATATCCACAAAAATATTCATAATACTTTTAATTATATATATATATATATTATTTTTTGTTATAAGTTTTTTATAATTAACATAATAAATTAATTGTTATTAATAATTGATTTTAAATTTATTTTAATGAGGTATTAATAAGTTTGGATTTTTAATCAATATTATTTAGGATATTCGAGTAAAAGCTTAAATAATAATTTTTAATTGAGTATTTATTTAAATTTTAATAATTTATTACAATTATTTTATAAGAATTAAATATAGTTTTATACAGACAAGTAAATGTATTTTCTATTAAATCTCGTGACTGGCTTTGTGTTTTACCATTTAATTATTTCGTATGAGAAAATAGTGAACAATAAAGCAGAATTTTTTTTTCACGTGATTTTGGCGGGAATATCAACGTAAACTCTGACACGTCATGGTTTGTAATAATTACTCAGAATAAAACAAAAACGGCTTCGAAACTAATTTTTAATTTTAGCCACGTGTCACTCCCACACTCGATTACCGATTCTCCAACGCTTCCCATTGGTTGGATTTCACATCAAGCTTTCCACTCATTTCTATTTTACCAAATTCTCTGTCTCACATACAGCTCCCTCTCGCCCCGCACCTAATCCAAACCCCTCCTTTCGTGGAATCCGACCAGATCCGAAGATCATGGGAACCGAGATATCGGAGCCGTTGATTGTCGACAAGAAAGACATCGACGGCGGCGGAGTCGAGTTGGAGCGGATTCCGGAATGGAAAGAGCAGATAACGATCAGAGGACTCGCCGTGAGCGCCTTGTTAGGGGCTCTCTTTTGCATCATCACACACAAGCTGAATCTAACAGTGGGGATTATTCCGTCGTTGAACGTCGGCGCTGGATTGCTCGGATTCTTCTTCGTGAAATCGTGGACCGGTTTTTTGACTAAGTTAGGGTTTCAAGTTTCGCCTTTTACCAAACAAGAAAACACCGTCATTCAAACTTGCGTCGTCGCTTGTTACGGCCTCGCGTTTAGCGGTAAAAAGCTGAAAATGTTTTTAAATTTTACCAAATTTGATCCATTTTTGGCTTTTTTTTCGTGATTACAATTTCTGATATGATTATGAAGTAATTAGCTAGCTTCCTCTCTTTTAGCGGTGAAAAGCCTCTGAATTTACCAAATTTAATCAATTTTCAGCTGCAATTGCAAATGATTAAGAAGTAATTATTGGCATGGTTATTAAGTTAATTTTTGGCTTGTAAAGAATTTGATATTGGTGACTTAATTTAAAAGTATTGTGGAAACTTAATTTTTAGTGTTAAATTAAGTAATTAAACTCAATCTTAGGTTGAGCAGCTTCGAGGCTGACCCGTAACATCTGGTTGTTTTGATAGGGGGATTTGGAACTTATATGATTGCAATGGATGAGAGAACATATCAACTTATCGGTGCTGATTACCCTGGAAACCGAGCGGAAGATATTAAGAATCCGGGGTTAGGCTGGATGACTGGTTTTCTCTTTGTTGTCAGCTTTCTTGGACTGTTTAGTCTTGTTCCACTACGTAAGGTATAGCTTATTATCATAATTATTATTATGTACTCCTTTTTAGAGATCAGTTTAGAGTTTAGTTAAAGTTGCATTTTTTGGTCGTGACTATGGTGTTCGCCATACTTATTCTATTCAGTAAAGTATTTGTGGCTGTAATTTTGGTTTTGATATTGGTTTTTTAATTGCTTATCATCAAGTTCATTGTTTTCTAAATCAAATTTAGATGCGATAAGTTTTTAATTATCACTAATTTTTTTATTCCAATAAAAACCCATGTTATGAGATGTAATCAATATTTTGTTTATTGTCCTGACTAACTTTTTGCTAGTGTGAGTGAGCTGTCACAAGTTTTCCTCGTGGTATGTGATTGTAGTTTTGTCATTTAGTCTAGTTCTCATCTCTGTATTTCATCAGGTCATGGTCATGGATTACAAACTTACATATCCGAGTGGGACAGCCACGGCAATGTTGATAAATAGTTTTCACACCAACACTGGAGCTGAGCTTGCAGGGTACTTATTAGATACATTATGCTTATTATTTTTTCACAGATCTTCATACAGTTTCCATTGATGTAGCACATAAGGAGAAAGCTTACTTGAAAAGAAAATAATTTTAGTGATCATGTTATCAAACTAGATAAAGAAAAGTGAATGAAGAACAGAGGGTATATCCCGGTCTAACAATCATGCATTTAGAAAATCAATGAAACAGCTACTGTTAAACCATAAAAGTTGCTTTATGAATAACTAGAGAGAATGGGTTTATCTCTAACAACTAGATTGCTTTCTTTCTGATTATATATACAATTTTTATGAGTTTGTTGCAGGAAGCAAGTCAAGTGTCTTGGAAAATATCTGAGCATAAGTTTAGTTTGGAGCTGCTTCAAGTGGTTTTTCAGTGGCATTGGAGATTCTTGTGGTTTTGATAATTTTCCCAGCTTTGGGTTAACACTGTTCAAAAACACGTGAGTTTCTCTCAGATTTAGCTTCCCATGTGAACTCTCTCTCTCTCTCTCTCTCTCTTTATGCCGAATGAATGCCCATATATGTTTATGTTTATGAGAAAGCTCAATATTTCATCTTTGAATTTGATACAAGTGTAATACAACCTGTATTGCCATTAATCGGAGGGCACAGATTAGGGCAATCAAATATTTATACTATATTATTATGTGTAACATGAATTGGTCCTCCATAGGCCATAGTGATTATTATGTTACCTGTTGAGCTATAAGAAGTAACAGAAAAGAGAAATAGAATGACTTCAAACTTGATTAGCATATATTTGAAAACTTTCTCTATATGTCTATGGCTCTGGTGCATGTGAAACGCCATTTTGCTTGATTTATGTCTGCGAGTATCTTGGCATGTAATCTGACTAATGATAATTTGGCTTTGGGTAAAATATCATGAACATGATTGCTGAATTTACTAATAAATGTTTTACTTGTATTGTTAATGTTATACATGGCTCCGTATGCAGGTTCTATTTTGATTTTAGTCCAACCTATGTTGGTTGTGGTCTTATTTGCCCTCACATAGTAAACTGCTCAGTTCTTCTCGGGGCTATCATATCGTGGGGTTTTCTGTGGCCCTTCATTTCTGCACATGCTGGGGACTGGTACCCTTCTGGCCTGGAGAGCAATGATTTTAAAGGTCTGTACGGGTATAAGGTACAAAGAAAGAATTTACTTCCTTGAGTGCCCAACTTCAATGTTATTAATTCTGCTACATAGGTGTAGAAGATTTTTTTTTTTTTTGTTTTTGCGCCTTCCATCTTCTGGTTTATTCTCAGTCCCTTGCTTACTCCGACCTTATTGAAATACTTTCTTCTCATAACTCTAGTCTAATAAATTTTTCTGGGCCATCATGTTGTTCACAGGTCTTCATAGCTATTGCTCTTATCCTTGGGGATGGTCTTTACAACCTGATTAAGATAGTATACATAACTGTGAAGGAAATATACAACAAAAGCACCAAACAAAGCAAACTTCCCATTGTTAATGAGGTTATAGGTGAGAATTCCCTGGTTAGGCTCTGCTTGCATGATTGGTTTTGTTGTGTGTCTGTCTGTAGTGTTGCAATGGTTTTCTTTCAGTAGAATTTTGTTTGAATAACATTTGAAGTACTGAAGTCATAAAGCCGTTGCAGAATGCTCCCACTGATATGACTTAACTTGTCTAAAATTGTAGTTCTTGGTGAAAAAGTCATTAAATAGGGGCACGCTGTGGTGCCTTTATTTGAATATTTAATTTCACCTTGTCAAAACTTCTTAAAATGTTTAGATTTTCTAGGTGGAATGTGTATGCAGGTATCTGTTTTCTTGTTTTAAATCATATTGTTTTCCACTGAGGGTTCATTGAAATATTGTTTTGTTTTCACAGATGGTGAGAGTTCTAAAGGACTAGCAGAGCAGAGAAAAAGAGATGAGGTATTTCTTAAAGACAGGATACCTACTTGGTTTGCTGCTTCTGGATATGTGGCCTTGGCTGCTATATCAACAGCTACTATTCCTATCATCTTTCCACCCCTGAAGTGGTATCTGGTTCTCATTTCATACATTATTGCTCCCGCCCTTGCCTTCTGCAACTCTTATGGAGCTGGACTTACGGACTGGAGCCTGACATCCACTTATGGGAAGATTGGTCTTTTCATTATAGCATCATTAGTTGGAAACAATGGTGGAGTCATAGCCGGTTTGGCAGCCTGTGGGGTTATGATGTCCATTGTCTCCACTGCAGCTGATCTAATGCAAGATTTAAAGACTGGTTACCTCACTCTATCATCAGCCAAGTCTATGTTTGTGAGCCAGATAGTGGGAACAGCCATGGGCTGTGTCATTGCTCCACTCACATTCTGGTTGTTTTGGACTGCTTTTGACATTGGGTCACCTGATGGTCCATACAAAGCACCTTATGCTGTGATATTCAGGGAAATGGCCATTCTTGGTATTGAGGGCTTCTCAGAGCTGCCCAAGCATTGTCTAGCTTTATGTTGTGGATTCTTTGTGGGTGCCTTGGTCGTAAACCTCTTAAGGGATGTGACTCCCAAGAAAGTTTCGCAGTTTATTCCTATTCCAATGGCTATGGCAATTCCATTCTATATTGGAGCTTACTTTGCTGTTGACATGTTTGTTGGAACAGTAATATTGTATATATGGGAACGAATTAACCGGAGGGATGCAGACGATTATGCAGGGGCAGTTGCTTCAGGTTTAATTTGCGGTGATGGTATATGGACCATACCGTCAGCCATTCTCTCCATCTTCAGGATCGATCCACCTATCTGCATGTACTTTGGGCCTTCTCTGAGTAGTTGATCTGGAAAGCCAGTGGTTGTGTTGTAACTGTATGAAGTGTATTGTAACTGTAAGGTTTATTGGATTCTGTATATATGTATGTTATTACAAATTCCAAACATGGATTTTAAGACAACAATCTCCGTCAGTTAATTGTTCTGAAATATTTCTTTTATAAATCTAAAAGCTGTGTCTCAAGAGAAATCTCTCTCTCATGTGCCATTGATTTGTGCTATCCTGCTTTCCTTATCAGGAGAACTGATATTTACATGGTGAAGATTGCGCGTTATAAATTTTTGCAGGTGGCAGAAAACAACATATAGCTATCTAGAATTCTGAAGAAAAAATGAAAGTGGTTATTGTTCCTGCTCTGTAGCAAGCTGCAAGAATAAGGGAGGCAGAGGTCAATGGATTCTGCTACCAATTTGAGTTGGTTCTACCAATTTTGCTAGTTTCGAGTGGCTGATTGACCAAAATAAAAGTTAATGGTGATGGTTCAATCTCATTGAAATTTATGGGTTCTGCCAGGCTTCAGAATGGTAAATTCTACAGGGAAGATGATTGAATTTTGTAGGTGCTGGCCGTTTGGTGTCCTTACCAAACAGCCAGCACCTAATTTCCAAGAATAATTGTATCCTATGTTGAGAACAATGCAGGAGCTGTTTCTTTGTAACAAATGAACTTTTTCTTGTTAGACAGCTGCCAGGCTTTCTTGCCAAAGCAGTCATTCAGCCTTGACATCTAACACAAACTTTGTTGTCTTCAAATCTGGTAAGTGCCAACAACCCATCATGGGTTATAGCTGGAAACCCCAAAAAGGCTTCAAAACTTAAAGCATGGAAATGTCTGGATTTACTTACTGCTTTTGTAAAGCTTCTCCAAGAATTTTAGGATGCTTGTGTTTTCTGCTTTATCATGAATCATCATTAAACATGAGAACACCTCCCCTCTTTTTGATTGAATTTAATCACTTTTTTTTCTTTCTGAAATTGACTAATCATGATCATAGATGCTGCTAGCACTTATCTAATTTATTTAGCTTTGTTGTTAAGATTTCTGGGGAGGGTTCCAGAGCAGTAGCTTTAGGTTAGAGTTTTCAACATGCAAATGCAATGACAAAGTAGAGAGAAGTCATGAATTGACAAAGGTTTAGATCTTGAAAATGTCTTTGAACTATGGCCATTTATTCAACTGAGCTCCTCACTTTTTATTGCATTTAAATGAATTCTTAAGTTTTTATTTAAATTCAAATAAACCTTTAATTTTAATAGAAATTTCATCGTTATTAGATTCAATGTCTACTCATTTCTTTTATCCCCGTAACATATGACTTGACTAGTTGATACGACCATATGCATTGAATTTTTTGATCACATCAACTCACTACTACTAAGTATGCTATGCGAGTAAAAAGGATTGGTTGGAATTGGATGTAATAGGTTAAATTCCTGTTAGGGTTAAGGGAGTGTTTGGATCTAAATTAAAATTTAAAGATTCTTTTGAATGTAATAGAAGGAGATCGATTTAGTTGAATAAATGATCACACTATTGTAACTCTTTTTAGGGTTTATATGTATTGAAAAGCAGAAATGAAATTTTGTTTTTTCAAATAATTGAGACTTAAGTTCTTCCAACTACTTCAAAATCTTTAGATTCTCCATGTGAAAAAGAGAAACCAAATTCTTTCAAGCTGACCCTTGGAGCACCACACAAAAAAATGAAAAATTGCAATAAAAATTTGCACATGGTAGAGATTGTGACCTCTTGCATCATATGTAGGGCCAATAATCATCAAAATCTTGTCTAATGGAAATTATGATAAAGTGGTAAAATTTAAACCACTCATTTTGGTTTCTTTGTTTTGCTTATCTGTTTATACATGACCAACATTCTTTCTTATAAGTGAACATCAAGGAAACTAGTCACATGTGCTACCTTCTATGATCATAGCTAAATCGGTAATTAACTCCAATCAATTTAAAATATCATAACTAACACTCGAAACTTTTACTTAATTAACTCGATAATTTGATATTAAAATTTTAAAATTAAAATTTATAAAATGAGAAAAAATTATTTTTCGTTTCGTGACTTTAACTATATAAGCGATTTACGTGTTTTGCTATAATTAGTACAGGTTTTACTCCAATTTTCTCACTGAATTCTCTCTTCACCCATCTGATCTTTGAGAGATTGTTTATGATTATTGATGAGCAAATAAAAGTAGCAGTAAACAAAAAAAAATTTGAACTCAGAAGAAAAGCAGAGGAAAGGGATAGCTCATGGCTCATAGCTCATACGTCTAGATGTGACATCTAAGGATAATGGTGGTGAGGTCCATCTTATCAAAAGGAGTCATTCGGTTAGAGATTCTGGCTTTTTTGGAGCTCATCAATTGGTGGGTGTGGCTCCTATTTAATGTGGTGGAACCACCTTTGCTTCTTTCTTTCCTTCTCTCCCATTTCCATTCTTCCTAATCTTAATAGTGAGTCCGTCATCAATAAATATCACTGTAACGTGGACAGAATGGGACAGAGAGTAGATCTACTTCAAGTACAATCTAACCTTTCCTCTTTACTTTCCTGTCAAAAACTTTACATTATATATATGATGTATTTTTTTCGTCTCAATGTCAAATTACTGATATATATATATATAACCATTTCTCAATTTTTAACCATTGAACTCAATTGTTTGTACTTAATTTGTAGTATCTTGATAGGTCATTTCATTGTCTCGATCCTGAACAATTCAAACATACAGGCACATGCCCATCTATCTGTAAGGATTGTGATGCCTGAATTGAGCCTGACCTATCAGCTTGAGTGGTGATGGAAGAAAGGGTACAAGGCTAAAAGTTAATGCAGTGTACCAAGAGCAAAATTCAATGAAGAAGCGACTGCCCTGGAGACCTGTGAAAATTTTTTTGTGCCCATTAACACATTTATTGCTGATTGAAGTACACAGCTCGGATTGAATGCATCAGCAAAGGGCTGATTCAGAAAACAGATAATTTTCTTACAAAGAAGTTTGCATGAGGACATGTTTAATTATTAAAGAAGCTCCAAGTTTTTTTTTGTTTTAAAGCTGAAAACTGCTAAATCACAAGCATACAATAACTTTTGGCTTGAACTTTGCTAATTTGGGACTTCCCATTTTTCATCAGGCTTTGCTCAAATAAAAGAAAAGAAGAGATTTACACCATGTAATGCCAAGATTGCTCCAAGGTCCAAAGTGCAGTTTGCTAAATCTTATTAGCAAAGAATTTGTTGCCGACTCAAAGGGACCCAACCCAAAGCCTAGAGGAAAAGGAAAAATTGAAAACAACTTGGAAGTAACATATTTATTTTGCTTTCAGAAAAGCCCCTTGGGATTGATGGGGAATCAGAAGAACACTTTGTTGGGTTTTGTTAACTAGATGGTGCTTACCCTCCCTTTGGCATTCAAAAATGGGGGCAAAAACAAAAACTTTTGAAAAGGATGGGAGTAGGAATGGCAAATGATTAAAAACAAAATAAAAAGATCCAAGCTTATCTCTTAGGGGAAAATAAGGTCTTGAAATTAAACCCCTTAAAGAAAAGCAAAGATCTTTTCCCATTCAATCTTTGAATTGCATGTTAGATTGGTTTTGATATTTCAACAGCTAGCTTTCAAAGAGGGGCCTCCCTTGTCTCCATGATGGGAAGCACATGTGACAAGCAATGCAATCACCAACACACACATACCCACTCCAACCACAATTATCATCACAACACAAAGGAATTGGTCTTCTCCCCATCAAAGCAAAGCTACAAGTTTTTAAAAAGAGAAAGACAGTGAAGAACAACAACAACAAGAATAATAAATTAAAAAAATAAACCAATCAAGCCATGCTCTCATTTCTTCTATGATTCATACCAAAACCCTCTTAAAGTTGCTTAGTAATCAAGTTTAAGGGAATGATTGAAGAAAAGGAGAAAACTAAAGGAGATGTGTGTATGCAAGGATGGATCCCCACTATTGTGACCAAGAATTGCATGGATTATTCATGCAATAAAAAGTCAAAAGACATAGCATATTCTTTTTTAAAGACCATTATTTGCAAGTTTTCCTTTACTCGGTGATATTGATACCATGTAAAATGTATGTCATTATCATGGAGTAATGCTGTCAAAGATACAAGTTGATCCCATCATCAGTTTTTAATCTCTTTCTTCTGAATGAATTGTTCTTGTTTCAATAGGAAAAAAGGGTCTCAATAATCATGCCAACCTGCCAACTTTTGAATTCCCAAAGTAAAAGTGATGACTTTGGACCAATTACTCCCACAATAATTCACATTTCCATTTGTTATGTCTAGCATTTCATCCATATACATACCCCATGCAATGAAAAATAAAATGAAATTCGAATTATATAAAAAAAAACATGTATAATCATTATCAAGTCGATGTCACATGTTCTTATTAACATATAAAAACTCGTAAAAGATGATAAAGAGAAAAGAATTTAATTTTTTCCCCGTAAGAAGCAAATTAAAGTGGTTAGATTTTGTTGACCCAAAAAAGGAAATGTAGTTGCTAGATTTGAGGAGATGAATTGAATGATGACTGCATGATTTTGAATAAACTTGACAAATACTTATGAGAAAAAGCTGAAAGAGATGTAAATTTTGAGCAAGCAGTGCACGAAATTGATTATAAGAAACATGAAAGTGAAGCAATCACACAGCAAATAAAACTATCAAGACAATTATTTTCAGCAGTTAAAAGCCATGTTTCTAACAGGAAACGTTCAAAAATTTCCAAACATTAATGAAATGATTTGATGATCTTCTTTTTATTTTGCAACTCAAGCAGAAATTGAGTGAAAAAGACACATATAGAACATTATGATGTAATATGAATAATTATAAGGTTTAAATAATAAACCCAAATGAGTTTTTAAATTTTTAGCTCTAATGGAAAATTAGTTACCATTAAACCCAATACCAATTGACATTTTATATTCAAATAATTACAACTTGACAAGTTAATATGGTTACAAAGTAACTAACGTAATCAGGTGACAATAAAATGTCAATTACTAATATCATAGGTCACATAAAAAAAATGCCAACAGGTATTGCGTTTGACAGTCATTAATTTAGGGCTAAAATGATGTTTAAGCACAAATCAAAAATTAAGAACTCAATTCGGTACAGAAAAAGATTATGGACACATCTGAAGAAATAACCATGGTTGAAGGATTTTTTGTTTTTGGTATTTAAACCTATCGATTTTAAGAAGAATTAAAGATAAGATATAGTGATCCTCTATGTTCTTACACCTGAATTTCCTGCTTCAATACATACACGCAAAAATATTCTAATAAATAAAAATTAATTGGGCTTTAAATTCACCATCATAAAACCAATATAGACCGGCCATTGACTTAACTTTGTATGTGTTGGTTGGTACAGTAGCCAAGAAAATGCTAATGGCAATGTCGGTGGCCAAACGTCTAACTATTGATTTGTATCCCTTCAATTACGCATATCTTATCAATGGAAAAGCAAGTAATTTCTTCAAATCAAACTCGTGCAAACATCAGCAATTAATTTGGTATCCTTGTTTGATTTAGCTACGACTATATAGTATTTTTATCCGGTTTATGTTTTATACTCTGTCAGAGTATATTATCGAATTGAATTGTTTTTAATTTTGATCTTTATATATTTAGGAAGTATCATTTTGCGATTAAGTGATAATATATGAGTATTATACAGTGATTATGTGCGTCGGGAATCACTATATAACTGTATAATAAATTGGAGATAAGATATAAGAAATCGCTTTCAAAATAAGAATTGAAAAATGTTACCCTTCTTTGAGAAATTGGACATCTTTGTCATAGGAGAAATTCATGGGAGTCCCTGTCTTTTTCTCAAGCTGTTATTGGCATCCACTCAATCTAAAGGGGTTTAATTACTTTGACAAGTGTACCTTTTGTGACCATTTCTAGTAGCATAAACATAGAATGAGCTAAGCAGCACCGTGTTCTCATCTCTCTCTCTCTCTCTCTCTCTCTCTCACACACACACACACACACACACATACATAATTTCTTTATTGAAAACAATATTCTTCTACATGACCTCTTCAAAAACTTCACTAAATTAAGAATATTTCTCAAATAATTCTATTTAAATTTAGATAATTCTCTTTATTTTTCTCTCTTCCTCACTCTCTTTTCTGAATCCCAAGTTAAGGACAAATATGTGTGAAAATGAAGAAAAGAGAGTAAATCATTGTCCTTGAACACAGATGTGAACAAGCTTGTCTTCAAGTGTCAACTTCTAGAGAAGTATTATATGATCTGGGATCACTCCATGTTTGATGTTAAGATTACAAAAGCAAGCCAGGCAAGCCTAAACACTGATATTATAAAGGGATTTTGTTTTTGAAGATGGCCCCATGAACTGTCAGAACTGAGGAACACTTGGGGGGTTTAGGACTTTGGGGTCCACTTAAATGGTGGAGTATCTCCAAATTGAACAAATGGAAGTAGCATCAACTCCTTCAATTGTAACTGCATCTAAATTTCTTTTCTTTTTGGCAGATTACGTGATTATGTAACTGAAACTAAAGAACAGAGTCTCCAGGCTTTCACTTTTGAGCGTGGTGATCCCATGATTAATTTCCTCAAAAAAATTTTAATTAATGTATAAAGAAGGATGGGCCTAAGAGTGGGTTAGAAGCAAGCAACGCCATTATCTAGACCCAGGTGGCCAGTTGTCAAGAAATCATTCATCCACGTGGACAATTGAGTCCCTTACAAGAGATGGCACCAGCATATCGCTGCTGCAATAATATAGTAGGAGGATGTAATGAAGAGAGAGGGAGGAATCCATCAATCTATGGAACATGGCCAAATTGGGGATGGTGCTTTTATGTGTTTTGAGTTAGTATCTGGAGGTGAAATTGGCAGTTAAAGTTGCTATCATATCAGAAATGTTAGTCAAAACCCCTCTACTACAGTGAAAGAGAGGACAGACAAAAGCATATGAGAGAGAGAGAGAGATATAGAGGGAGAAGGGGAGGGGGGGGAAATGACATATTGTAAAACCCAGAGTAAAAATTTGACATTTGGGGTGTGCTTTGGGATTTCAATATTATAATAATAGTTTGTCTTCACATTCCTTGCCAAAAACAGTGAAAACTCATGCAAGTCTAGGACTTTTCAGGTCTCCTTCTTCAATCAAAGAGGACTCCTTTTTTTTTTTTGTTTTTTGTTTTTAGCCTTTCTTTTACTTTGCCCCCACCCCAGCACCCTTTTACCTGTTCATGGATCCCAAGGGCTCCAAGCAGCCTCCACAGGAAGTACCAAACTTCTTGAGCCTGCCGCCACAACCCCAACAACACCACCAACATCCACAACCCCAACAACAGCAGCAACAGCCTCAAAACATGGGTGAGAACAAACCAGCTGAAATCAAGGATTTCCAGATTGTTATTGCAGATAAAGAAGAAGGGAAGAAACAACAGCTGGCCCCAAAAAGAAGTTCTAACAAAGACAGGCATACCAAAGTTGAAGGAAGAGGTAGAAGGATAAGGATGCCTGCTTTATGTGCAGCTAGAATCTTTCAGTTGACCAGGGAATTGGGTCACAAATCTGATGGGGAAACAATACAGTGGCTGTTACAACAAGCTGAACCATCAATAATAGCCGCCACAGGAAGTGGAACAATACCAGCGTCAGCTTTGGCAGCAGCTGGAGGCTCAGTTTCACAGCAAGGAGCCTCTCTATCGGCCGGGTTGCACCAAAAGATGGAAGATTTAGGGGGGTCCAGTATAGGGTCAGGGAGCAGTAGGACCAGTTGGGCAATGGTTGGTGGCAATTTGGGGAGACCCCATCATGTGGCAACAGGGTTATGGCCCCCAGTCAGTGGTTATGGGTTTCAGTCATCATCTGGTCCATCTACAACAAATTTAGGCAGTGAAAGTTCTAATTATCTGCAAAAGATTGGGTTTCCTGGTTTTGACTTGCCAGCTACTAACATGGGTCAGATGAGTTTCACCTCAATCTTGGGTGGGGCTAGCCAGCAGCTCCCTGGTTTGGAACTTGGCTTGTCTCAAGATGGTCATATTGGGCTTCTAAATCCTCAAGCTTTGAGCCAGATTTATCAGCAGATGGGGCAGGCTAGGGTGCACCAGCAACAGCAGCAGCACCAGCAGCAGCACCAGCAACAACCCCCTGCTAAGGATGATTCCCAAGGATCAGGCCAGTAAAATTATAAACTTTGGCAGCAAGACTAAAAAAAAGTAGCATTCATGGGAGAGGATGGCTTTTTTCTTGTTATGGTTTCGGTATTGTATAATTGGGAAAACAAAAAAAAAAGTGAGAAAAATGGATACTTTGCCTCTCAGAATTCTATAGGGACTGGATGGATTTTATTGTGCCCCCTTCTTCTTTCTGCACTGCATCACCCGAGTCTCCATTACAAAGGTGCTTTTTGTTGATTCCTGCCTTCTGTTGAACTCGCATCCTCCAAAGTCTTCAGAGAAGTATTAATTGTTTTGTGTCTTATTAATTTTGATGTGGATTGCAGGTGGAGCTTTGCACAGCCTAGTAGCTTGGGAACTTCTTGTTTGATTCAGAGGTGTGTTGATTATGATGTAAGGCAAATTTAATTGTTTTCTTCTTCTCTAGGTCTGGATGGAGTGGCAATCGGTTTGTTTGTGAAATTAAACATAGAATTTTACAGTCATACATGTCCAGTTTCTTGTTAGATCAAGTAAGAATTCTTATTTCTCTAAAAGAATATATTTGTGCACATACAGGGCCAATTATTGATAACTTCTGGCTGCCATGTTTCCTGCTATAGCATGTCTGCTAACATATAGGAACCTAGTTCTCTTGTCATCACTTCAAAAGTTCTTCCTTTGTGCTGATCTCACCTTGCTTGGAAAACTCTTTCAGCTTATTTCCATCATAATCCTTTTGTTAAACCCCATATATTTTTCTCTCCATATTATTCCCAAATTTTCATCTCAATGGATTAATGTTATTCATGGAATTTGTATCCACTCACTGCTTCACATATAAGGGGACTCCAATTAGTATGTCTATGACATTGGATGTGTTATTAACTGTTTATCTCTTCTCTGTTTGCTGTTGAGCAAGATTATGTACGTGAGGTTGTCTCAAATTTGTGCAAAATACTCTTGGAAAATTCAAATTTCTTTCGGCCATCATACTTCATATTATTTAGAAATCATTTTATGTTTATACAAGGATTTATAATTGGCAAAGATCAGTGCCCTCTTAAAATGATTCAGTTTCAGGCAGTCTTTACTATCCAAACTGTCATAATTTACTTTTTCTAACCCTGAAACTATTCTTAATCCTTGATGAAGGGCTTGGCCCCAACATAGAAGTGTCAGTGATAGCCAAATAGCCGTGCTTTTGCCTTCTTTGAACTGCAGTTTCTAACCTTGAGGCAAACAAGAATCTGTTAAGCTACAGTATCCAACTTCCAAGTTGGTTCTCATCAATTTATGGCACCAAATGGCCCAAGTAACTTTTCCAAGCTGCCCTGTTAACTGTTGCTCCAGGGTACCATGTTTTAAAGAAGCAATCTAGTGGTATGGCAATCCTTGACTCAAAGCTGTTAAAGAACCACTTTTTACGAAGCCTGTGAGCTTTCTCTTTGCCATTGAATTTTTAATCAACTATAAATGAGAATATTGTGGAATGATATTGAATTAAATAGAAGAAGTCGGCGTTCAAGTGCACAGTATCTAATGTACCTGCACTGAGGTATGCTTAGAAATGATCATGCGAATGTCTTTCATATGTCACGTTGACTTGGATTATTCGGTGGAAGTTGATTCTACACATTTAGGACTGGGAAATTTGGAGCATTCATGTCTGAGGTCTTCTTGTGTTGATAAAATCCTTGCATTCATTTATGTTCAGTTTTTTTTATCTTTTTTTAATTTTGTTTCTTCATAAACTAGTGTTTAATTAGTATAGCACTATGGCTTCTCTTTTCTTGTTGCCTTCCCAATGGATATAAGATCTTTCTTGAGTTAGCTGTATCTATCCTAATTGAAGTAGGTTGAAGATGACTTCTCTCTGTTGGAAGGTAATAGTTGATTTGTGGTTCAGCATCCTCATGTGAACTCTATGGCTGTTTTAATATTCTTCCTATTTTTAGTTTTCTGGCATGAAGATATGCTGTAAATTTTCTAATACCAAGACTTTCTTTTTCCTTTTTGTGACAATTCATGGACTAGAGCACAAATGCAAAGTTGACAAATTAGATGAATTTTTACTTGAATGGAACTTTTACCAAATAAATACTGTAAGATTAAGAATTTAATACAGAAAGCATAAGGAGACAGTGCAAGAATGGCATTTTCCTAGCATGTTACTTAAAGAAATCAATGACTATATCCATGAGGTAAAAAAATTACTGGAGTTGTTTACATTTTTGGACCTTGGAGGTTTTGTGTGTACTGAAATTGACAGGTCCGGTTAATTTTGTCCACCATTTTCTGTGATAGGCACTGAAGTTTTGTCCTCATTTGCTGGTTTTCATTAGAGTATCTTTCTGTTGTATTTTCCTCAGTCCATTTATTGTTACTTACTCCAAGTGGCAGCCTTTCAGGTTGACAATTGTGACACATATTTTCTCGTGGTGCATTGGAATCTTAATCTAACATTTGGTTGTAGTATTTTTTTTTTTTCCCACCTTCATCGTTTCAGTCTCCTAAAGTCCAAAAGTCTAGGTGCAATTAGCCTGCCTAAGAATGAAATTTGACTTAAAATAGCATGGCTTGAGGAAAAACCCAGATTGGTTTTTCCTGGAGTCACCTTACTTTGGTTCTCATCCTGTTATGAAATCTCAATCTTCTCAGCTCCCACCCCCTTAAGCCATTGAGCATCCCATCCTGCTTTAGTTGTTTCACTTGATGTTGCTTTAAGGTGTCAATTTCAGTTTACAAAAATCAGCAACAACAAAATTACATGATGTTTTCATGATGCTAAGGTGTGAAAGAAGTAATCTAACAAATTTGAGTAGATTTTTTTGCTTCCGTTCAAACTGCACACAAATTTGGGTGCTCTTCGTTCTGACAACAAAAGGTCTGCACTCTGCTGCCAATATCACATTGCCCAAAGGGGTTTGAAAGAGGTTTATTATCACATTAGACACCTGTTTGCCATGCTCAGGCTTAAATTTTTGCTGTTTCACAGCACGGACATGGCCTAGAACTACATTCTTGGTTGCAAATTCGTTCAGATTTTGTTCTCCCTGACTCTTACCTGGGACCCTGTTAACATTTGCACTCTACTGTGGTTGCATATGGTTAAATTGACAAAGCTTGCTCAAAACCATTCATGGTGTTATGTTTTAGCTGAGCACCTTGGATGTATGACATCCACCTGCTGAAGTTAAGGGTCCATTGAGGATATGACACGACAGCCACTTGCTTTGTATTTTAAAAAGAATTGCTTAGTTCATTTCTAAGAAGATATTGTTTTTTATTCCCAGTCATTTTCCCTTTGTATTTTCATTTGGATAGAAAGGAGGAAGAAAAACGAGGAAGATTTGGGCATTCAATTAAAATTGAAAGGAGTACATAAACATAACGTGAAAGATGAGTGCTTGCCTCCATTTATTGCCATTCACAGAAGGGGAAGTGTCTCTGTTTATTGAAGCATAGAGCTGCAGACAGAGCAGTCAATGCTTTACCCTCCATTTATTGCCATTCAGCATTGTGGAAATGTTCATTAAAATGGGCATTGCAATCTTACTTAAATACTTGTGGGGAGTGAAGACATCACAGCCCCAAAAAAGTTCAGGGATATCATCAAGTACAAGAGCCCAAAATAAATGCTCTCTTTCCACTGCCTATGGAAATGGAAGTACTTATCTACGGTGGTATGGTGGAAGAGGGCCAAAAAAAAAAAGATAAAAAATAATAATTTCACCTGCAGCTCTTATAATTCAACAGTTTTCATACAATATTGTTTGATTTTTATTGAGAAAAAAATATAAAATATCATGTAAGAAAAATTGAAACCAAACACAGACAATTGCTTATCCATAAAGCTTTTGACAGAGTAAAGAGTTAAAAATGATAGTGTCAAAACTATGCCTCACAATGAAGCTTTAGCCTTTGCCATTGCTCTTTGTTTCTCTCTTAGTTTATGGTTTCTTTAGTCATTGCCAACACTTGTGCAATGGGCGTTGGGGGCAATCAGAATAGCGTTAGACCAAGAAATGGGTAAAGAAAATCCAGATCATTTAAAGGGAACCATGCGTACAAGCCCAAGCTTGGGTGTGGAAGTGGAACAACATCCATTCCAGCCCATTGTCCGCATCAGAAAGGGCTCTTGCATTATGGTTGAAGAAGCTCAAACCCAAAACCACACATTCGAAAATGAGAAGATAAGTTCGCTTCAACTTTGAAAAAAAGTGCATTCTTGTTCTTCAATTAAAAAAAAACTTTATAAAAATGTATTGTGCAATAGTCATTCATTGAATTAAAGATGTCCTTAATTATATTAAAAATTTAATTATCATTGGACCTAATATCAATCAATTTTTTTTGTCACGTGGTAACTGATATAATCACATTACATGCCTAATGCATTAGATTTTTTGAATCTCGTTGACTTATCAAATTGCATGTCACATGAAAAACAAAATCAATTGATATTAAATTTCACGATAGTTAAATTTTTGTTAATATTAAAAAGCTAAACTTCACTCCATCCATGAACATCTCTGTCTACCACTCACACAAGGAATCAAGGACATGATCATACAATCAAACGTTGGACTATTCAAATTAAGGGGCCCACCATAGATGAAGTTATCACAGAAAATGCATTGGTTAGGCTCCAACTTTCTACAGCTGGTGGGCATCAGCTCATTGATTCGATAAATTTATGCTCGGATAGAGTAGCAAACCTTCAGTTAATCAATCCTATATATTACATGTTCATCTTTCAATTTTGTCCCGGACCTCATCGTCTACATGCTGCTCTCAAATCCAATACATATACCAGTTGATTTGTTCAATGTTCTAGCGTTGGTGCATGCCTAGTTTGACAAGGTTGGACTTGGAACAGGAAAAATACTCGTCCAAGGTATAACATCATGATCAAAATCGACTCAGATATTCCATGGCTGCAGCTAGAGCTAAGTTGTTTTCTTCTGCTGCTGCCATACCTATGGAACTGTAACCACAACTTCTTCGAACTTGGAGAGTTAAAAAAGACAGCAGGAGACTGTAGGTGAAACCTTTATTTCCTCCAATCATTGCGTAAAAACCCATGGTGCTTTGCGTGTTAGAATTCCCACAAACGCAGTCTCCATAAAACAATTTTCGGATTCTACGTCCGATAAATCATCAACAAAATCTTTTCGTGCAATTCGACATTTTGATTAATGGACAATGATAATTCCTCCCCACCAAGACAAGTGTGTTAATTCCTCCCCACCAGGACAAGTTCGTCATCCGAGAAAGTTGTCGTTAAGATAAAACCTTTTAATAAAAATCTTGTCACCCTTTTTTTTTTTGTAATTTTACATCACGGGTTTGTTTAATTGTATATTATCAATTAAAATATTTTAATAAATAAATAGTAAAAATGAATAGAAACATGTGATGTGGTTAATATAAAAAGTTTTCTAAACCCGTAATAAAAAGTATTAAGATAAAATACTTCAATTTTTAAGTTTTAATTAAAATTTTACATGAATCTATTAAGTTTTGAAATGGACATTTCGTTTCAAAAATTTTTTTCTTAAATACATAAGTTTATCTATTAGTAAATTATTAGTATTTTTATTAATTTGATGATGTGATAATATTAAAAAATTAATTTTATTTTTTTTTAATTTTAAAAATTATTATTATATAATTTTTATTAATTTAATAATTTTTAAAATTAATAAAAAAGATATTTTAATTTTTTATATTTTATTAACTATATTTACATTTTTGAAAAGATTTTTTATTTCAAAAATTAATAAACTCAAGTAAATTATGATTAAAAATTAAAGAAACGAGAATTTTACCTCAATTTTACACAAGATAATAAACTTACAAAAGATTTTTGTAGGAAAATTTTACTTGTTAAAAATATCAAGGAACAAAAAGTGCGGTGTCAGCATCAGATTTGCTATAAAATTCAGAGCTCCCCCTGTCAACGTGGACTTCTACATTCTTCCAACATCAAGGCATGGGGACCCACAATTTGTTCCATTTTGCTTTGTAACGTAAACTATTTGCACATATCTATCTTCTCTTCTCTTCTCCTCCGTGGGGTCCCCTTGGACGGCTCTTCTCTCTTCCTTCTTCTCAATCCATTCTTCCATCTGCCTTCCTGGTTCCCAGTGTCCCAAAAAGCCCCACTTTATTCCCACCAAATGCCCCAACTGCCTACAAAATCAAATATACTACATTTGCTAAGGGGCACAAGACAGCTGGATGATACCCTTTTTTTTAAAAAATAATATTTTAATTATCTCTGACTAATGTCTATTAACACCCGATTACTTCATAAACACCTACTAATCGACCTTGAATTTTAAATTTTAATGGGGGTTTAGAGTTTTATAATCTTGTGAAACATGGGTTTAACTCTTAATTAATTTGGGTACTTATATTAATAACAAGGGGACATTGATTCTTGGGCTATTATATATTTTGCTAGGGAGGATTTTTGCTCTATATGTGGGAATGCATTGACATGTATGGAAATTTTTCTTACCTAACTCCAAACTAGATGTCCACTTGGCAAATAAATCTATGCAAATTGATGTCAAAATATTGCCTCTTGGCTGCTTGGAATGACTAAAATATTAATATTTGTTGGTTGGACCTATCCTCATTATTATTGTGTGACATCATCCCATAAAATATCTTAGTTAAGATGACTTGTCAAAACACACTCTGTCACCCCAATTACTTCACATACCTTATGGAAACATTTAAAACAAAAACAAAAAGCCAATTAGAAGATGCAAATAAATGAAAAGATATTGAGGTTTCCCTTTAGGGTTAGGCAATTGGGGGCTGTAGACATTTTTCTAAAGCTTTAAATAGAAACTCTCACAAATTCAATGGATGGTACACCGAAAATAATTTTAAAAATTGGTTCCCCACCTTCAACTTGCATTAAATTAAACACTAAAATATTTGTTAAGGTGTTCTTTATAATAATAATAATAAGAAGAAGAAGAAGAAGTTTTTTTATTTGTAACCATTTGAATTTCATAAATCCTTTGCTTAAAAAATTAGGGTTTGAATTCTTTTTTTTTTTTCTAAATGAAGAAAAATAAGAGTTCAAAAACAAAAGCGATTAATTGTTGAATTTTTTTTAAAACCAAAGTCCAACCCAAAATTAATTAATTAATAATAAGAGAAGATTGAAGTAATGACAAAAAAACTTTGGCATTAATTAAATTAAAAATATTTTAAAAATAAAAATATAATAAGAATCTCTTCATTTATTAAGGATTGATCTTCGATTAGATATTTATTTTATAAAATTCAACAAACCTGGTAAAATTATTAAGGTAAGCAATTAAGAAAAGGTGACTTGATTGTGGTGGCATCAAGTAGAAATTGATGTTTGAGGTTTGTAGCAACCGTAGAGACAAGCAAATGAAGATGAGAGCAAGTCTCCATCTTCAGTGCAAATATGTTGTAGCGCAGGGAACTCCACGTTTGCTGCTTGTTCATCACTCTTGCAATTCTTTGTATTCCGATAAGATACATAAAACACTGTGGATTGAATTTTCTAGTTGCAGTGTCTACACTCTGGCCCACTTATGTTATTGTCAAGTCATTTCCAATTTATTTGTAATTTTTAAATAAATTTAAATTACAAATATATGGATTTTTTTTTATATCTACAAATAAAAATATTTTAATTTTCCATTAAATGGAAAAAATCGAGAATTTGGGATGTGCATGTTATACGATGAAATTAATCGATTTCTTTTTTATTGTTCATAAATCTCTTTAAACCAAATATCAAATTTATGAAAAAAAATATGATCTCTTAACTTAAAGTTTTAGCCTTTTTTTTTTCTTTTGATGTTGTATAATCTAATTGATGGACTAATTAGAAAAATAAAGATTTTTGCTATGGAAAAAAAATGGGTTATTACTAATTTTGGGAAAAAAAATCTTTCCAAAATTGAAAATACCCAACTATTATACTGTCTCCAATTTATCGCTTTTCTCAAATAATTAAAAAAATTTTAAAAGTACCTTTAAACAATTTTGTTTTATGGTGTTTTAAGTGTATTTTTTTATTGTTATATTAGATAATATTTTTTTCTCAAAAATATTACTCCAATCTTGTTGTTTTTTTATCTATCTTTTTTTATCAAGATATCTCAAAATGAAAATTAAAATTTAAACCTAATCTCGCGCAGCCTTAAACTCTAAAAATAGAAATTAAGTAAGCTTATAAATCATAAATCCACATTTTCAACTCAAAAATTTTTTTCAAAATATCTTAAAATGAATATTAAAATTTAAGCCTAACCTCGTCCGGGTTTAAATTCTAAAAATAGAGCTTAAATAAACTTATAAATAAAATAAAACTTAAATAAACTTATAAATAAAATAAAACTTAAATAAACTTATAAATTACGAATCCACGTTCTCAACTTAAAAGATATGTTTGATAGATGGTGAAAGATTTATGTTGTTCTCAACTCAAAAGATATGTTTGATAGATGGTGAAAGATCTATGTTATTCTCAACTCAAAAGATATGTTTGATAGATGGTAAAAGATCTATGTTTATTCTCAACTCAAAAGATATGTTTGATAGATGGTAAAAGATCTATGTTTATATACCCAAGACCCACTTCACCTCTCACTGATGTAGGATCGGTGAAATTCTATCTCACTCAATTGTGTAACGTTTTTATATATTAGCTTTTTATCAGTAGAGGAGAGGATTATATACCCAAGATCCATCTCATTTCTTATTGATGTGGGATCCGTGACATTTTACCCCACTTAATTACGTAACATCCTTATACACTAGCTCTTTACTCATAGAAGAGAGAGACTTTTACACTAATTTTTTTACTGATGTAAAATCCGTGACATTTTATTCCATTTAATTATGCAACGCCCTTATTGCATTGGTTAAGAGACTCTTACACTAGTCTTCTTATTGATTTGAGATCTGTTACATTTTACTCCACTTAATTTTACAACATTATTATTTCATTAGCTCTTTACCCGTAGAGAAGAAGTCATTATTGCACTGACTCCTTACCCATAGAGGAGAAAAACTCTTATACTAGTTCAAATCGATCTGGAGCTTAAATCTAACCTCATGTAGCTTTAAATTCTGAAATAGAATTTGAATTAATTTATAAATCACGAGTTAATGTTCTCAATCCAAATAATATGTTTGATAGGTGATACAAGACTCATATTTATATACCAAAAACCTACATCATATCTTATTAATATGAAATTTGTGGCATAATACTATCAATTTTTTTATTATTATAAATTCAATTTTAATAATTTTTTATTTTTTCATTAAACATATACACTATAATTTTTTTTAAAATTTAATATAAAATAAATTAAAATTAATTTTTGTAAAAATAAAAAAACTATAAATGATATTCTAACTAACTTCAACAGTAATAGAAACCTTTCCTTCAACCAAGAAAAAAAAATCGTTGGTAATTCTAAATGAATGAAAGGGGCAATTTGGGGAAAATACAGGAAAAATAGAAGACGGTTAGTCATTAAAACGACCTGGGATAGGATTGCCGCCAAAAACACCGGCGAAATCTCCGACCAAGCTGTATTGACACGTGCACATTTGCCACGTCATTTTCCCTATAGTCCCCTCACGTGCTGCCATAAATGCCCGGGCGCCGTAATAATCACCACAGTTAAAAAAACAAAAGCACAAAAGTAAATCCAAAAAAAAAAAGCGGGTCAAAGTACAACACCCCGTCAGCACGCACGGGGCCTGACCACGGGCACCAAATAACCGCTCTTCCAACCAACCATTTCTCTCCACGTCACCAAAATATTACGTTTTGGTGTTTTCAACTTTCGATTAATTGTGTCGTGTCACTTCAGTGTTAAACGGCCAAGGCCCTACTTTACTTTTTATAGTACCCTTTTTTTTTTTAATTTCTTTCGTGTTTTCCTTGAATATTGGAAGAGCCATTCTTTCAATTTTGTACAGTATCCTAGAAGAATAAAAAAGGTCCCCCCGTTGGGAAATTCTGAGTTCTGGGGTTTGTGAGCTAATCGATTATTCCTTGGAAAATTTTGTTTTGTTTTTTTTTCTGTTTGGGTGGTTTTTAGTTTGTAGAAAGTTGGGTTTTTTGTTTGGAGAAATGGATGATGAATATGCTAAGCTTATCAGGAGGGTGAACCAACCCAGGTAATGTTTTAGAAGGAATTTGTTTTCTGGGTTTTTTATGGGAATAGTGAAATTTTTGTTTGAATTTCTTGAAGGGTCTGTAAAAGTTTTTGTTTTTGGTTCAAGTTTTTCACAGAATAATGTTTGCATTTTTTGCAAGTAATCCTTTTTATTGTTACTGTCGATGGTTTTGTTTCTTTTGTTTGTTTAATTTTCTGATTTTTTTTACTGTTTCTTCTCTTTTTGGCTGATGAGAAGAACTGATCAAAATTTCTGGAATAATTTAACTTATTGAAGCAAAGTTTTCTTTTCTACTTCTTAAATTAGCTATTTCTTTTTTTTCTTTTTCCTTAGTTTTCATGGCAAATTAAAGTTCTAGTTTTCCGTTTTAAATTCAAAATCAAGTGAGCCATTTGGACTTTCCTTGCAAAAGTGAAGCATATTTGACAAGTTTTCTTGATGGCTCTTAATTTTACTTTTATTATTTTATTAGTATTGAATTTTTTTGGGATTGGGAAAAAGTAGAGTAATTTAACATGTATGGTTTCGTTGTTGCAGAGTTGTGATTGACAATAATTCTAGTGAGGATGCCACTGTTATCCAGGTAAGGTTTATGGCTTGCTGCTTAGGCTCTGGCTTCACTGTAATTAGGTTATATCATCATATGTCGCTAATTAGTTCCTTGAATTCTCTGTTTTCCTCAAGTTAATCATATGCATTTAGGATGTTATATTTGGAATTTGCACCTCTGAGAAGGTGTTTGAGCTAGCATATGAACTGGAAAGAAGAAAAAAAAACAGGAAGGGGGGGGGGGGGGGCAGCGTGGATGGGCAAGGGTGGGGATTGTTCAAGTCAATAGGAATGTGTTATAACGGTCATTATTAATGAGGTCCTTTCAGTTGGTTGAATGGGTGCTTTCATGTCTTTCATGTGTTTATTTGTTTAAGATATATTATGATTTAAATTTGAATTTCCTGCTCAGGTTGACAGTGTCAACAGACATGGAATTCTCCTGGAAGTTGTCCAAGTGCTTACTGATATGAATCTTGTAATAACAAAAGCATACATATCATCTGATGGAGGATGGTTTATGGATGGTAGGTTTTTTTTTTTATAAAAAAAAATAAACTGCTCAAATTGTATATTACATCCAAAGCTAACCATTTACCTATCTTAATTTCTTTGAATATGCTGCCATATTTCAGTCTTTAATGTTGTTGACAATGATGGCAACAAAATCGGAGATAAGGAAGTTATCGACTATATTCAAAGGGTAAGAAACTAACTCATACTGCTCTTTTAACCTCCCCACAGATTTTAATTTTCTTTAGTTTTTGTTGAATTGCAATATAATAGACTAAAACTCTTGACCTTGCATATTTCATGGTTTGTGAAAGGAAAATTCTTCCTCATTGTTCAATGAATTCAACTAGTGCCCTTTCTTCTGTCATTTATTGTTTGTTTCTTCATGAGCCTTAAATGTTTGACAAAGTTTTTATTTGACTATTTTCATCTTACTCATTAATTTTGCAGAGAATTGAAACTAGTGCTGGCTTTGTACCTTCACGAAGAGGCTCTGTAGGGGTAATGCCTTCAGAAGAGCATACATCAATTGAACTTGCTGGCACTGATAGGCCTGGTCTATTATCTGAAGTATGTGCAGTTCTTGCAGACCTCCATTGCAATGTTGTAAATGCTGAGATATGGACCCATAATGCTAGGGCTGCAGCTGTAGTTCATGTGACAGATGATTCAACAGGCTGTGCAATTAATGATCCAAAACGTCTCTCAACAATAAAGGAATTACTTTATAATGTTCTCAAAGGAAGTGATGAATTGAAAACAGCAAAAACAATGCTTTCAGCTCCAGGTGTTATGCATAGGGAGAGAAGGTTGCATCAAATCATGTTCGCAGATAGGGACTATGAAAGGGTTGAGAGGGCAGGAGTAAGGGCAGTAGAGGATGGGAGCTCAAGACCACAAGTTAGTCTGTTGAATATTGAGAAAGATTACACCGTTATTACCATGAGGTCAAAAGATCGGCCAAAGCTATTGTTTGATATAGTCTGCACTCTTACAGATATGCAATATGTTGTTTTTCATGGAATGGTCAACACAGGAAGGATGGAAGCTTATCAGGTGAGATAGTTTTAGTAAAGTAGCTGATGAAATGGCTAGTGAACCCATTTTGACAAAACCAGAACAACTTTTATGAAATAGCAGTCCTATTAGCCAGTGATATAATATTGATCAACTTTAAGAATTTGACAAGTCGATGCTAGTGAAACCACTAGTGTAGGTTGATGCTGATGATGTAATCCATTTTGTGTTGGAATTCTACTCAGTTGAGCACAAGTTAATATGCTTAGATTTGCTGACTCAACTGAGTTAATGACATTGACTCTTTTTCTCTTTCCCATTAAACAGAAAAATTCTGTTTGTTGTAGGAATTTTATATTCGACATGTGGATGGGCTCCCCATTAGCTCGGAAGCTGAGCGTGTTCGTGTTATACAATGTCTTGAAGCAGCCATTGAGAGGAGGGCATCTGAGGTACAGAAACCACCCCTCTCACTCAACCCCCTACACGCGCACATGAAAAAACAAAAAATAAGAAACTTGATTATGGTAACCATGCTTACACTCGTGATATAATACTTTGCAACATTTTGTGGTATAGGGGCTGATGCTAGAATTGTGCACTGAAGACCGACTTGGACTCCTGTCTGACATCACTCGGATATTCCGGGAAAACAGCTTGTGTATCAAGAGAGCATTAATTTCAACAAAAGGTGGCAAGGCCAAGGACACCTTCTATGTCACAGATGTGACAGGAAACCCGGTTGATCCCAAGATCATCGATTCTATTCGTCGACAGATCGGACAGAGCGCGCTACAGGTGAAACATAACTCAAACCTCACACCTAAACCACCTCATCAGGAGACAACAATGGGTTATTTCTTCGGAAACCTATTTAAAGCACGAACTTTTCAGAATTTCAAGTTAGTCAGATCATACTCTTGATTTCTCTCCCTGTATAGTCCCCCTTTGAAGCAGATATTTGTACAGGAATATCAGATATCAACTCAAACGATATACATGGGGAGCAAGAAAAAGAAAACTCTGTAAATCACTTTCTCCCTTGCTTAGTTCTAATGTCCTGATACTGCAAAGGAAAACAGAAAAAGACTTAGCCAGTCACTACACTGTAAAAGTTACTGCTGTTATTTGTATATCTTTCATTGTATCTCTTGTAAGTAATCTCTGTACAGTGTAATATTTTGCAAACTTTACATGGATTGTACAAAGCTAGAAGTTTGTATAGAAAGTAGCCTCAATGAAGAAGAAAAAAGAAAGAAATAAATATGTTGTGAATATAAAATTATTATGTATATGAAGCATTCCTTTCTTTTCTTTCTTTAGAAGTTTACAATTTGTGGAACGGTACGCTGCTTTGGGATTCGATAGAGAGATAGGCCGAGTATCATCTTTCTTCTCTAGTTTGTTTCGTAACTAGTTCGTGACTCAGTCATGAGACGGGTGACTGACTTAGCAAATAGAATAGGCCGAGCATTGATCTCCGCATCCAACCATGCAATCCCAACTCGGACATGGACTGCATCTCTCGAGCAGACTCTTCACCGACTCGGTTGTCGTGACTCACTCAGTCCGTCATTGGTCGCCCGAGTCATCGACTCGTTCCTCTCCACTCACCACTGCCTAGCCCTCGGCTTCTTCAACTGGGCTTCTCAGCAACCTGGATATTGCCACGATTCAATCTCATATCAATCAATTCTCAAATCTCTCTCGTTTTCCCGCCAATTCAATGCCGTTGAAACCCTTTTGAAGCAAGTCAAGGCCCAGAAACTATCTCTAGATTCCTCGGTTTATCGCTTTATTATTAGTTCTTTGATCAAAGGAAAGAAAACCCAGAACGCGGTTTGGGTTTTTAATGAAGTTAACTCGCCGAGTGCAGAACTTGGAGCTGAGTTATGTAACTCGCTTTTGGCTGCTTTAGTTTCTGATGGGTACTTTGCTCATTCCCAGAAAGTGTTTGATGAAATGTTTCAAAAAGGTGTTGTTTTTAATACAATTGGGTTTGGATTATTTATTTGGAGCTTTTGTAAGAATGGTGAATTGAATAAAGTTTTAAGTTTGTTGGATGAAGCAAAAAAGGGGAGTTCTTGGGAGGTTAATGGATCAATTATCGCGGTTTTGGTAGTTCATGGACTTTGTTTTTCATCAAGAGAATCGGAGGCTTTGTGGGTATTGGATGAGTTGAGAAGTAGAGGTTGCAAACCTGATTTTATAGCTTACAGGATTGTAGCTGAAGCGTTCAGAAAGAGTAGCAGTGTGGTTGAGAGGGAGTTGGTTTTGAAGAAGAAGAGAAAGCTAGGGGTGGCTCCAAGGAGTAATGATTATCGAGAGTTTATCTTAGGGCTGATTTCGGAGAGACGGATATGTGAAGCGAGGGATTTAGGTGAAGTGATTGTGAGCGGGAATTTTCCTGTTGAAGATGATGTTTTGGATGCGTTGATAGGATCGGTTTCGAGTATTGATCCTGGCTCAGCAATTATGTTTTTGAATTTTATGGTTGGGAAAGGAAAATTACCGACTTTGATAACTTTGAGTAATTTGAGTAGGAATCTATGCAAGCATGGCAAGGTTGATGAATTGTTGGAGGTTTATCAGGTTTTGTCTTTTCATGATTATTTCTTGGATATGGAGAGTTACAATGTGATGGTTTCATTCTTGTGCACGGCTGGGAAAGTAAGAGAGGCTTATGAGGTACTTCAGGAGATGAAGAAGAAGGGGTTAGGCCCAAATGTCTTCTTTTACAATTCCCTAATGGAAGCATGTTGTAGAGAAGACTTAGTGCGTCCTGCCAAAAGATTATGGGATGAGATGTTTGCAAGTGGGTGCGCAGGAAACTTGAACACTTACAATATCCTCATTGGAAAGCTCTCACAGATAGGGGAAGTTGAAGAGGCTCTGTGCCTCTTTCAGCATATGGCAGAGAAAGGGGTAGCACCTGATGGGACAACTTACACAAACCTTCTTGAAGGGCTTTGTCAAGAATCAAAATTTGAATCTGCTTTTGAAATCTTCAATAAATCTGTTGAACAGGATATGATGCTTGCACAAAGCATATTGCGCACATTTGTTATACATCTCTGCAGAAAAGGTATATGTTCCTTGCCTTACTAGTTATCATACAGCTCACTCATATTCATTCGAAACTTAGAACACGTAACACGGGTTTATATTAATATTTGCCCTTTCTTGATATTGCTTTGAAATATTCATTTCAGAACTCGATTCTGTGTGGATTTTGTCGATATTTGTATCATATTTTGGCTCATTTTCCAATGTAATGTTTCAACTAAAAGTTAGATGGTTTAATAGATTGTCTATTACAAATCTGGTATGCTTATTTCAGGTCAGTTTCTTGTTGCTTCTAAGTTGCTCTGTGGTCTCAGTTCTGATATAATACATTCAGATTCCCATGTTGTTATGCTGAAATGTTTAGCTGATGCCAAAGAGATTCAGTTTGCAATTCAACACATACAATGGATTCAAGAAACCTCACCTTCAATGTTGCAAACTATATTCACAAAACTTGCAGCATCTCTTTCTTCTACTTCGAGACCTGATTCGATTGAGCAGTTGCTTCAAGCAATACAGGAAAAATGTCTACTAGATTCCAACATGTATTCCTGGAAGGATACGGGATGTTAGAAAGCTTTTGTTTATCAAACTTCTAGTATTGTTTTCTTCAAAAACCAGAATCAAATTGTACAGTTGATTCAAGCAATACAGGAAATCTTTTTTGTCTAGACTGCAACCACGATGTGCTTCATCCCGCAAATAATTATCACAAAAATAGTAACAAGAAAAGAATGGTCTGAATCTCATATGGTAATAACCATCAGAAGAAGTTGAAACTAAAGCTAGGGAGTCTCACAGGTGCAATTCTCACTTCTTGAAGACCTTGCAGGGTTCTCTGTGAAACAGCCTCTCTCAGCTTCTTCATCTATGGAAACTTGGGTTCAAAATACTTTCTATTTGATTTCAATCACCGTGACTACTATCGATGTGTTGTTGAACCACCAAGATTGAGGTGTTGCCCAAGAAATCTGAAGAAGCCAACAGATCACCGATTACACCCAACTCCTTGTTTTCAATCCATTCTGTTAACCCTGACAAAAGAGGTGGTAGACCATCATTACGCCTGCCTACCACTACAAGTTCGTACTGATTCTCTAGAGTGCGAAGGACAGCAGCAGTCCCTGCCCCCTCCATCACTACTTCTTCTCTGTACATGGCGGAATACTTCCCTGAGATATCGGTTTTAAACTCGTTAATAATTTCATTGTCAAGTCTACTCTCCTCCATGTAATTTTTGGGAAAGTTTCCATCATAAAGGATTCGTATCAGTGACAAATTGATATTTGGTTGGCCAGCCATCCTAGCTCCCAAAGCTAATGCCTCCCGATCATCAGCTCCACCCAAGAAGATGACAGCAACTTTGTAGGAAGACCAGGATGTCCAGAGAGCTCTCTGGGTTTTGGGGGGGCCACGATCAACAAGTATTGAAACTGAGCAAGGTGCCTTAGTGAGGACATTCTGGGTGGCGATCTTGATGGCCTGTTTAGACGATTGTGAAGCACCATTGACATGAAATCTCTTGTAGAAGGGAATTATAACAAGCGAAGTCCCTTTGTCAAGTGCAATTGCACACACATCATCATGCATCGTTTGAGGAAGAGATATTGAAGTGAAGGGGATAACTGAGACGGTACCTCCTTGGATTTCCTGGAAGTGTTTGAAGGCATTGATAACAGGTCCTGAGCCACTTGACCTAGAAGAGAAACTTTTGGTTATCTTATGGGGAATGAGAAGGGGGGTTGCACTTCCGGTAAGCTCAATCAGGTGAAGCAAGTGAACAGCAATAGGACTTTGCTTGCTGGGATTCAAGGCCCCCAGGAGGTTAATGGCAGATGGAACATTTTCTTGGTCATGAATACAGACTAGTAATTTCAGTTCAGAGTTGGGTCTTGAGTGCATCACAGTTCTACCATGGTAAACCCTGTATTTTTCTGAAGGATCACAGTAGTGTCGCACCATTGGTGTAATAACTCCCATTATAAACAATGATGCCGTGCACATGGCCGTGAAGGACTCGGCATCTATTATCTGCAATCAGCAGCATCCACCTGACAGCATTAAGATGAAATGCAACTATGGAAACATGTACCTTTGAAAAGTCTTTGGAAACATACCTTTGCATTCTTCATTAACTTGAACATCCCTATCTCGAGAATGCCTTGGAAGTTCATCACAAAGCCAAGCGAGACAGCATCCCTAAGTGGCATCTGGCAGCTGAGTGCAGACAGAGAGGCTCCCAAGAACTTTCCACATGCACCCAACAGGGCAATGAAAAACACTGTGGAGTAAGTTTTGAGACTGATTGCAAAGATGTCTATCGCCAGGCCAAATTTCACAAAATACAGCGGCAACCATATCCAATAGGTTACGAGATCAAGCTTCTCTACTAGCGCTGACCCAAGCGGCGGCCCCGACGGTATCATTAATCCGAACAAAAAGGGACCAAAGTAAATGTGTAAACCAAAATAATGACCCCAAAACCCTGCCATAACCACAGCTAAAAACAGCACAATCAAGTTACTCTGTTTCAAAGGTTGTCCCGCCGTATTCCGCTTCATCTGCCATAGAAGTAAAGGGCCAAGAAAGAAGAAGATGAGAGCTGCAAAGCCCAAAGCGCAACTAATTGTTTTAAAGACGAGGAACATGTCCTTCCCTGATTGACGAAATAGAACATTGAACGTAATCACGCAAAAACTGCAAAGC
Organism: Theobroma cacao; assembly: GCF_000208745.1. Taxonomy (NCBI): domain Eukaryota; kingdom Viridiplantae; phylum Streptophyta; class Magnoliopsida; order Malvales; family Malvaceae; genus Theobroma; species Theobroma cacao. The sequence goes on from NC_030853.1 coordinate 2,613,429, forward strand.
CAACTAACTATGGAAGAGCACAATGCCACCTTGCCAAAGTCTGAGTTTATAACCCTAAGCTCAGAAAGATAGTATGCTATCGCCGGAAAAGAGAGCACCGATTCTGCTTGTGCTATCGGGACAAGTGCATCCATCTCATTCCCGTCAGCATCAACAAAATGCGCCCAGATAACGGAGCTGCCTATGGTTAATATCATTGGCACTGCCACGGTGAAAAACCCGATAGCAAAGTTCTGTCTGTTTATTCTCTTAAGTATCCATACATCTATCTGTACACCAATCAGGAAGAAGTAAAACATGAAACCTATAGCAGATACTACATCCATCACTACAAAACTTCTCATGGGAAATAAGGAATCCAAAAGCCCTGGAATCCGGCACAGAAATGATGGCCCTACTATTATACCAGCCTGATGAACCACAAACAAATGAATCAAAGTTAAAAAACAAAAAAAAAAAAGGATATTGAGAATTCTTGTCAATTTGTGTTCATTTGCTTTCTTGGGTTGTGAAAGAGGAAATGAGGAGAGAGAGCTTACAAGGATTTGAGCGACCATGATGGGCTGACCAAGAGGCCTGAGGAGATGAAAGGTAACGAGAATGGCAGCAGAGGCAAGGGACATTTGGATCAACAAAACAGGGAGCATGAAATTGAGAGGATTGTTAAAGTAAAATATACCGATAGATTGTACCGTGGAGAAGGTGGAGCAAACATGAGTGAAATTTGGTGAGGTGAAATTTGGCATGCTTTTCAGGATAACAATGTCATCAGGTTCCATTGTTGAACCCACGGTTGGAGGAGAGATCACGGCAGGCCTTCACAGACCGCAGTGCTTTCAATGTTGGATGGTAATTGAGAAGGAAACCATGCAGGGAGAGGCAGAGACAGAGGTTGTTAGGATCAAGAGCGACATATGGGGTCAAGGTTTCAGGTTGACAGTTGTTCGCATGGGAAAACCACATTCTAACCATCCATTCTTATACTTCTTTTTTTTTTTTCTTTACAACCTTTTTTCCACTTTGATTTTATTATTTTAAAATATTTCATTACATTATTTAATATATACATATATACATAATTTTTAAACAATACTTTTTATGTTAATCAATAAAAATTTAAAATAAACAGGATTTAAAGTTGAAAAAGAAAAAATTGATCCAAAAAGTCGGTCTTTCCAATTTTCTTCTACCTCTTTGTTGTACCCCTTAACCATGAATAGAATGAATAGAGAGAATTGTTGTGCTCTGAATCGACACAGGAATTGTTAGGATGAGTCAGTCATAACAATAATAATTTTTATCGTATTCTATTATATGAAAAAAATCAAGTAATAATCATTTTATTTTGTTTCTTTCTTATTCTATTCTTATAAAATAATTATTTTTTTCATTCCATGACATAATAATCATTATGCATTTTTCAAGAATTATTAAATTAATTAATTAAATTACTCTTATTCCAATGACCGGAAACCACATTCATTTCCAGGAAAATGAACATACAAGTTTCTTCTTAAAGCCAAAACCTTTTATTTATTTTTTTTAGAAAAAATGAATTAATCAACTGTGCATCTAAAATAAACTGTACAAAAATTATCTAGAGCAAAAATGGGGGAAACAAAAAGAATTTACAGGAGATGTACAGCATCATAGAGTGTACATGTGGTTGTTTGTGGTTAATCGTCGAGGCGTTGGATCTCACCCATCATTATGCGGTTGCTTGTGACCTTGAAACCCAGAAGGGCAGGATCAATCTGCCTTCCTCTCTTCCCTTTCTTCTTGCCACTTCGTCCAGCTTGAGAAACCCCATCAGATGGTTCCAAAGCAGCGCCATTCGTTGCTGCCTCGGTCCCGTGAAGAACCGGCTTCTTAAGAACGTCTATGAATGATGCCTCTGACACCGCAGCATCGCTGCAAGATGAGGTCCTTCTAAAACGGACATCTTTCTTCACAGATGCCTGAGTTTCTGCAATCCTCACTGCACCTGTATTCCCCACAGCTTCCTGTCTTCCTTCTGAACATGGTAAATAGAACACAAGATTAGGTGACCAATATACGCAAGGAAAGGTATATAGTTTTTCTAATTTTTTCTTTGTTCATCCTTTCTATAATAAATGAAAGAGAAAAATAAAATCATACCATCAGAAGTTGCAAGGCTTGTAGAATTTTTCTGCTTGACAAATGCCACTGAGCTTTGATCAGAAAAAACATCCTGGGATGATGAAACCCGTGACACAGGTGGGCATTTCTGTGAAACTTTGTCAAGCCCTTTTGGCAGCGATAGCAACCTATTAATAACAGAAGAATGTTCAGTTTTGCAAGTTGAAGTTCAATAGTTAAAACTAAGTTAACAATCAAAAAGCCACATGCACAAAGCAGAGACACAGTCAAATGCCAATAGGGGAGAAGAGAGGGTATTATCTAGTGTCAGTAATATCCAAAAAAGACAGCTCAGAATTACAAGGTGAGTGCCATAGCTGCGTAAATCATCAAACTAAAAATTAACCACACAAAAGCTCCAAAAGTGACACATTTGTACCAGCTGCCACTACACAGAAGCACCACCTGAGCTTTTGTCAGGTAGTTATGGACAGTTACAAGTTTAGGCATGGTAATGGGAATTAGGTATTAATCTCTTATTTAAACCATATAAAAAGGAACCTCACCTATCATTAGAAGCATCTTCTCCAACTGATGTATCTAATCCAATTTCATAACTATACAACCTGCCATTCCCACCTGCACCATTTCAATGACTCTTAGATTTAACTCGAACTGAATAATAATTGGCATTTACAGGAAAAAGGAAAAGGTTTTGACAGATTACCAGTACTAAGAGAATCATGCCGACTTTGGATACCACTTTGTAAGTCACCACAGTCCAAAGTCTCTACTTGCTCTGCCATGTTGTCCTCAGACCCTGACACAGAGCCACTCCTTGCTATCATGCCTTTCAATCCTTTTTTCCTCTCCTTCTTTCCCTCCAGCACTGCTAACTCTTTATTTGCAGCTGATTTTCCCATCAAGCTGGCATCTGCATAACTACTACGAGAAGGATCTTCAATGCCCAACAAGAATGACTGTTCTTCTGCAAACGAGCCAGAACCGGCTTTAAGAGCCAATCTTTCAGAGTTACCCATATGGTTGACACAATCACTCACAGCAACTCCAAACAAATGATCTTGCAACAAGGCACTTGAATTGGAATTTCGAGAACCTTCCATAAACGAATCGTTCACATGAACTTCCTGCTTTGGAAAATGATTAAAAGGAAAATTGGAAGTTTGTGGCTCAGAAACAGGCCAAAAGGTTTCCCGACCTCTGGAAGATGAAATGGGATGTTGATAATCTACTTCTGATGACTGTACAGATTGAATACCCAGTTTTTGGTGAAGAATGTCCATTAAAGCTTTCTTAGAGTTTTCATGAACTCCTCCAGCTGATGCCCAAGCACTTGAATCAACTTCAGACTCCCTTCTTTGCAGCTCCGCTTCAAGCTGTAATTGTTGTCTCTGTTTTTCAGTCCAACTATTTTCTAGCTGCCCATTTTTCCTAGAGTGCAAGCTCTCTATTGCATCTGGATGTGAAGCATATACATCACCCGAAATTTGTTGACTAAGAGAGATACCAGAAGAAAAAGGACCCAGCTGGTTGTTCGAGCGCATAAAGAGATGCTCAGCTAGATCAAGAGAATTTACATTGTCTACTTTCATTCCAGGGGCTACTGCAGGAAGAGTCAACCTGTCAAATGCTGCATGGTTGGGGTCAAAAATCCCTCGCTGCTGTTGCTCCTGCAAAGAATGATTCCGTCTAAGATTGCTGAATTGCTCTTCAAGAGATGAATGCCTCTGCTGGTAAATATCTGAAGCATTCAAACCCACTGACTGAGCCTGGTGATGACTGATATTCCTGACAAACTGACCAGCTTCATCTACAGACCATGACCCAGCACTTCGTCTTTCCCCCTCCATTCCTAATTGTTGCCTCAGTGCCATAGATAATTGCTGCACTTGCAACTGTTCTTGTTGAAGACGAAGCTGATGCTCTGAAGGGAGCATATTGCCATACTTTGTTTGTGACATGAAATCCAAAAAGTCAGCCTGTTGCCCTTGGAGAGCACTCAGGTTAATCTTTGCTTGGATGATCTGCTCCAGTGATGGATCCAGGTGCCTTGAAGCATGAGAATTCTGCTGCAATTCATTCAGGAGATGCATTTGTAAATGAACCTGATCAAGTACGTTGTCCCTAGCAGCATCAAATTTGGGCTGACCATAACCAGGATCAGACATCTGATGCTGCAGCAATTGATCAAGAAGCAACTGCTGAGCTTGGGAATGCTGCTGTTGTAATTGTTGTTGTTGTTGCTGCTGCTGCAACAATTTCATTTGCTGGTGACGAAGCTGCTGCTGTCGCTGAAGTTCCAACTGCTGCTGCTGCTGCTGTCGCTGAATTTCCAACTGCTGCTGCTGCTGCTGCTGTCGCTGAATTTCCAACTGCTGCTGCTGCTGCTGCCGCTGAAGTTCCAACTGCTGCTGCTGTTGATACTGAAGTTCCAAAAGATGTTCTATGTGTGGAGCTGAATGATGGATTGACTGCTGGAGATTAAGATTCTTACTCTGCATAAGATCAAAATTTTGAATTTGCTCTACACCAAATCCAGCTGAATGTGAAAAGGTATGAGGAGAGAATCGATTTTGCTCTTGAAGTGGTTCATTGGGCAACTTTTGTGACATTAGGTGCTGTACCAGGTCAAAACCATTGTATTCTTGCTCCCGTTGAGATGACAGCCGAGCACCAGTAGTGCCTAGATGAATGTTGGAGTTAGACAAAGCATTTCTTCTATAATCATCAGACCAAGCCTCTGGAAAAGAAGTTTGTTCAGCCACTGTACCAACAACACTCTGACCAGAAAAAGTGGCCTCTATATCAAGCGAAGGATCTAAAAACTGCCCTTTATCACCTATGCTTGAAGCCATATTAGATGATTGAGAATGCTTCGAATGAGTGCCTTTCAACTCAGACATCAACAATCCAAAAGGATGCAACTCATCATCACGATGAGAAGGTACATTGGCTTTTGAAAATTCATTTGCAATCGACAAATGGCTGGCAGGATTGCCTAAAGTACCTTGCATGTCGCCAGAAACTTTCAAACGGTCACCATTAGCACTTCCGGGAAAAATAATTTCTGTATCACACAGGAGGAAAAGCAGGCATCATGAAGAGACACAATTAAAAACAAAATCAACAGTAGGTCCAACCATTACACTTACCCTCTTCTTGAGCAGCAAATTTATGGAAGCTTTGATCTTCAGAAAACCAATGCTCAGAATGACAACTTCGATTAGGTCCACTAAACTGAAAATTAGTATCAGAAGTCTCAAAAGCAGACAAAATTTGGTGCTTATTTCCCATCGCAGACCCCTTCAAATCAGGAGCAGAAGCAGAAGAGGATATGGTCTCTTCCAAGTTGCATTCAACAGAATCAGGTATTTGCATTCTTGTAACTGCATTCACACTGGAGGCAGAACCTGAATTCATTCTTAGGTGTGGCATGATATCACCAAGTTCTTGGAAAGGTGAACCATCTGGAGCATCTGCCAATCGAACAGGTAAGTCTGTACTGAAATAACCTTGCTCAAACCATGTAATAATGTCAATCCCCAGATATGGTCCCTGAATTACCCCTTGAGGATCAAGATAGCACAAACTCAAATCCTCAGGAAGGGTAACACTTTCCAGTGATTGTCCCTCATTATTGCCCCTAAGATTTATCTGCTTACTGCCTGGAGTAGGCTGTAGTGATGGAAAATCAAATAGAGAACTTGAGTCTTCAGGAAGCTCATTACCCACTTCAAATTGCATGGATGATTCATTATCCTCCCACTTAGGGTGCTTTTGCACTTTCAAATCTGCCGCTTGTTGGCAATCAAATGATTTTATTTCATACACGTCATTTCTGGACCCACCAATCTCCCCATCTGACATTAAAGCATTGGTTACATCTATATCAGATGATGTCAGACATCTCTGTTCACCTTCTTTTGAACTATTCCTTTCTGTAATGACAAACAGAACAAATCATGAATATATTCTCAATTAACTGCTAATACTCAACAACTAAAAATGAAAGTTGCCTACCCTTGGTAATAATCATCTGTGAATCTGACACATCAAATGTCTCAGCATGATTCCCTTGATAATAGTTGTTTACAGCAGCCTTCTCACCAGATTCAACACTATCCTCCCTATTAACCGAGGAACTTTGTTTCCCTTCACCTGAAGTTAAATCAGTAAAAACTGGATTAGGACAAAAAAAAAATTCAGCAAATAAATGATATCTGATTGTTTACTGGGTAAGTTACAACATAAATGAAACACTACCAGCAATGCTGTCGTTTGATCCCCTACTAGTGTCTCTAAATGAGTTGTAGAACACACCACTGCTAGTGGTTTTTCCTTTCCATATATCTCCAAGGACAACCTGTAAGAATCACGCAAGCCAATTTGAAGCAATGAAAGAAGGATAAAGATGAGTAAGTTTTTCTCCTATAAATCAGAATAGAAGTTTCATACCTCTTCCTCTGCATCAGGTGGAACAAAAGCCAAAGGCTCAACAGTTTCTTTTTGTGTTATTGGTGATAAATGATCCATCTCATCAGGTAGGATGTCAAAATTTGGACCAGTCTTTTGCTTGCGGTAAATGTCAAGGAGTTTTCCCCTTGGGTAGCAATATGCATTAGAAGTCTTGTGTCTGTCGACAGGAAGAGATCCAATTACAGAAGCAGACGCTGGCCTTCCAATTTGTAGGCTTCCATTAGCATTTGACCTTCCTCGTCCTGCTGCAAACCGCACATTTGATCCCTCCACTCGTCCCCTCTCTGGACCAAATCCTGGAGCACTGCGGTAAGAAGCTGACCCACCTGCATGAACTTCCAAACGATGTCGTGGCCTCCATTTATCACGAGAATCATTCTCGCGCTCCGACGCTATGCGGCACCCGCTGACAAAAGCTTGTTTGTCATTAGGGGCGTCTTCCTTCTCAGCATCTGTCCTCTTCTCAGTTCGGGAATCCTTTTCTTTGTCTTCAGGACCCCATCTCGAAGACCACTTGCTGTCTCTACGAGATTCATGCCCAGAACTACGACTGCTACCATCATGCCATCGCTCTGAAGACGACAAGGTCCTATTTTCAGGAACATCCCTCGTTGAAGTAACATCAGCACGGCGATCTTCTTTTCTACGATCTCTTCGGCCTAGTAAGCTTGTTTCTCTCTCCTCTTCGCGCCAACGGCGACTGCTTTCAAGATCAGGTGCAGGCCTCCTCCAGTCTTTCTTGTCTTGGGACCCGTCTAATCGCCAACTATCTTTCAGATTGGGATCACCCGAGGTTCCATGGGGCAACGAATTTGGCACTCGTATATCCTGTTAGGGTAAAAAAATTATAACACATAAACAATAGACACACCAAAATGAAGAAAATATTTATTGCAACCTGAACATTCCTCAAGTCATCAGCTAAATGCCAAATATAAATTCATTATGAGGATTAAGTAATGAAAATTATACCAATTTATTCAAATTCAGTCTAACTGATTTTTTATGTGATGCACTATTTACCCATACTTCAATTAGTAAGGGTATATAAAAATACAAGCAAACACCTCAACCCCTCATACGGGCAATGAAATTAGGTATCATACCCCAGAAGCTCCAGCAGTTAACATTTTAGCATCAGCAGGTTTAGCGTAAAGCCATTGTGGAGACAGAGGTATGCTGCTCTCTGAATTTGCTTGATCTATTGGCAACAAAACAAAGTAGTAAAATTTACAATAAAAAAGCTGCTTAGGTGTTTAACAATTCACAATTCAACATAAGGAAAATATTAGTACCTTTGATGTCATCAACTAACCCCGTGAGTCCCTTCTCCTCCAAGTTCCCATCCCAAGCTTCACCTAACGACAACAGAAACCAAGTAAATAACACATAAGTGAATTAGGTAGAAATCACCTTTAAAACCTCATAGCTTTCAGGTTGTTTTTATTGAGTCCCTAAAAATATATCAAATTGCTTTGAATTTGAACTTCCAATTTTCCTAATTGAAACAAGTGAACCTTTCATTGAATTGAATCTTTCCAATAATTAGAAGGGAAAAAAACACTGTATTATTACACCAACTTCATCGTTGACGATTAAAATATCCCAATAATTATTTGAAGCAACTAAAGGAATTTTCTTTTTTTATAAAAAAAAAAAGTTAAAATTTGTTCTATAATCACTGATACATTTGAAAGGAAGGTTGGAGCTAAAACGATTCAACATATAAACAACCTGCATTTCTTTTCGTTTTGTTTTCTTTTAAGGCGAAAACTTCAAAATTAAATTACTAAGCAGTAAAAAGAACTAAAATTTATTTCTAAAAAATTAATCGAGATCTAAAGGGAAAAATATATAAATCATTGACAAAATATGAAATTTAGACTAGATAATTAAATTGAACTATTAAAAAAAGTCGAACAAACCATCAGAGGAAAAAATTTTAATAAAAAGAAATAAATTTTATTAAAAAAAAAACTGTAAAGATTGAGATCGATATGGCGAAATTGTACAATAGGCATGCCAAAAAATTTGGAGGAAAAATGAGAGAAGGAAAATTGAAAAAGAGATGTGAATAAATTGGTAAAAAAAAAAAAGGGAAATGTAGAAAACCTTTGAGGGAGGAGTGATCAGAGGCAGTTTTGGAGGCGAGGAGATCATCAGGCAGCTCGAATTTCCCGTCAGCCATCGAGAAAATGAAAATTGCAAGAATCTGAAGGCGGAGATCGGAGCAAACAATCGGCGGCGTTCAAGGTTCTGAAAAGGGCGACGCAGAGAGAGAGCGAGAGAGAGAGAGAGAGAGCGATCAAATGGTTCGATCGATAAAAAGAAAGAGAGAAAGAAAGGTATCAGGAAATGATGATTTTGCAGAGAGCGAGCGAGAGAGAGAGGAATTGCTAGGGTTTCTCAAATTGGAGGTTTGGGTTTGATTTTGATCAGAAGTCAGAACAAACAAAAACTGTGATTTTTTTTTTAATTTTACAGAGAGAGAACTTTTTTTTTTAAAAAAAAAGAGGAATTAAATATCTATCAGATAAATTGTGCGTTTTTCCTTTCGAGGATTAAAAATTTGAAAAAACAGATAAAGTAAAAAAAATTACTACTACTACTTAATAGTAATACTACTAATTTTACATTTCCTTTGACTATTACTTAATTCTTTTTATAGCTATCAACCCTGAATTTATTAGAAGTTAAGGTATACATCACACATTTTATCTCTAATTTTCAAATTAAATTTTTAATTATTAATTTTTAACAATTAAGTTCTAGTTTTTATTCTTCCCACTATTTTTCAAAAATTAGATTATTTTATTTTTTTGAATAAATTAAAAAAATTTTGAAATTAAAAAAAATAAGGAAACAGTAATAAATGACAACAAAAGGATGGGTGCAGTTAAAACTGAACAAAATTTGATTGAAATAATATCGAACAAATGGATTATTAATAATAATTTTTTAAATATATTATACATATATTGTAATATACTTAATAATGATATCTTTTGAGATTAGATTTATCTAAATTAAAATTTGGAAACGAATAATCCTATTTTATTTTATATTTCTTGACAATTATTGAAAAAAATGATAAAAAAAAAAGTCTCGAACCAATCTACATAGTCCCACAAGTTCTGCATACCCCAAAGTGGAGTGGCCCATCATGTTAAGGAAAAAACCCAATGGAATAATTTTAAGGTGAAATATGATTGATTTTGCTTGCCTGCTTCTTTACTCTTCAACTACAATGTCCAAAGGACAGAAAAGGCAGACAAGAAAACTCAAAATCAAAAATCAACATTGCCCAACTCGATTCCAAATATGACTTTCAACAATGTCCACAGTAACCACATCAGCTCTTCACCTGGCCTTGATTCCCAGGTCTAAAATAAGTGGATTAAAGTAATATTCTAAGGTGGGGAAACCCATTAGTGTGAAACCATGAGCAAAGTAAGAAACAGAGGTGACACAAGAATCTCAATCACAACATAGTTCTTCCATTTCAAGTCTAAGCTGTTGGTTTATCATGGTACTAAGCAGAAAACCATCGAAAGATTCAGATGAGGTAGGGCCATGTGAAAAGAATACAAAATTTATATTAGGACACCATGATTGAGCTGTAATAAAATGATTAAAATGATGGGCCAATTGCATTGAGTCTAACGCTAACAATTCATGAATAAAGGAGGCAGCTTCGAGTATGGAAAAAACCAGTCACCGTCAAACAGCATTACCAGAAAATTCGATTATAACCTGCCTTTAAAGAAAAGAAACACTATGCTTTTATCATGAACTACTTTAAAATAACCAAAAATGAAAGATGCCGATGGCCTCCAAACATAATGTCCTAACTAACAGGAAATGAACTCTATATTAGCTCTTAGGTCATCCTCTGGGCAGCTTCCTTGGCAAGTAACTTCTCTTTGGCTTTGGTTCTTGCCTGGGATTTGGTACCCATGATACCGCCACCCCATTTCTTCCTATACTCATCATACTTGTCATTGAAGTTGGCCTGTATCAAGAAAAAAAAAATCACGAAATGAATCAGACCATCCAACAATTTTAAAGGAGAACAAATGTACAGCACATTGAAACTTCACACCACCTTGATAGCTTCCAAGATCCTGCTGAATTCCAACTTATCTTCATTCTTGACAGTAGTCAAGCACAAAACTGATGCAGATTTCTTATGAACAATCTATCAAACATGGAGGTACAAACATTTAGTTTGGCATTCATAACTCTGCTTCAAAAGTGCTGAGAAAACAAGATAACAGGCTATTACCGCTCCCAAGCGTGCTTTTCCCTTGACAATGCAGTATGGGATCTCCATCTTCCTGCACAATGCTGGCAGCCAGACAACCAACTCTATGGGATCCACATCATGAGCAATAATTACAAGCTGTGCCTTATTCTGCAAGGAAAATTTCCTTTGAGACAATAGAAAAGGGCCCACCATAGATACAAGTAGCGACGGAAACACAATTCTCTAGCAAAAAAAATATCAGATGAGGGAATACCTGCTCAATAAGATAGGTGACATGGTTAAGACCATACTTCACAACAATGGGCTTCTTAGCCTCAGCAGGCTTTCCTTCAGCCTCTGATTGAGCCTTTTTCAAGAGTCGCTCCTTCTTTGCAGCCTTGTCCTCAGGCCGGTACTTGAGAAGCATCTTGAACAGGTTTGATGCTGCAGCAACATAAAAGAGGAACAATTGAAAACTTGTTACATCAACCAAGACAAAACAATAGAAAGTACCCTAAGGTCACAAAACAATGAGAATATACCTTTTACTGACTTCCATCAAGTAGCACATAAATTAAAATTGGCAGAAATGCATTCCTATTGAATTAGGAAATCCTTAAATCGATGTTACATACTTAAGTACAATGGATTTTCCAAAAATTACAAAAACTGATTGCATACAATCTGCTACAGGCTTCCTCAAACTTCTTTTAAAACCTAGTAATCATGCTATAAAATCCCGATAGTAAACAGAACCACAGATTTATCATGTAAATGAACCAATGTAATACTTACTATCATTTTGACATCTGCAAAACTTAAATTGAAGCAAAAGCAAGGAGAGAATCAAACCTCTTTTAAAACCCAGAAAAAGGAACCAAAGATTTATCATGAAAATGAACCAATGAAATGATTACTATCATTTGACATAAACAAATAACTTAAATTAAAACGAAACAAAGGTGCGAATGGGATTCGTACCTAGATTCTTATCCAGTGTCTTGGTGAACTGATTCAAAGCAGGTGGGACCTTAAGCCTCTGCTTGAGGATCCTCTTCTGCCTCTGAATCCTAACGGTTTTGGGGAACTTAACGAACCGGGTGAGATCCTTCTTGGGTGGCAAATCCCCTCCAATCCCAAACTGCTTCGGCCTCTTTTCGAACAACGGATTGACCACCTTGTCCTAAAACCCCAAACAAAGATTTAAAATCAAAGGAAAAATGGGAATCTTTAAACCCATGAAATAATGCAATGAACAAAGTAAAAGTACCGTTTTCTTCTTAGCTGCAACCACCGGGGCTTTCACACCTCGTTTTGGAGCCTACAGTTTCAAAAAAGCACACATTTTAGCTTAGATTGATTCGACCAAGCCAAAAAATGAAGCAAAAAAGAGATAATAAACAAAAGAAGATAATTTCGTTTTTCTTTTAAGACGAAGAAAATGAGAGAGGAAGAAAGCTGCTTCACCATTTCTGCAGCTTCGGTTCTTCGGCTCCTTCAGCTGTTCAGCTCTATCTGTCGACAACGAACATCTAAGGGAAAAAACCCTAGTTTGGTATAAGCTTATAAACAGCAGGCTGTTATGAACGACGTCGTTGCATATGGGTAATAGTTCGGGCTTGGGTTAAGCTTTTTAGACCCGAACCAACAGGCCCCAATAAATTGGGCTTCAATAAAAGCCTTTTGGATGCACAACCCAACCGAAAGGTCCAAAACCCTACCACACACACACACACACAATATTTCCTGAGACGATGTTCGTTTTTTATAATTTTTAAAACTATTCGAAATGGCAACCGGGGAACCAAACACCCGGATTCTTTCCTGCAATTTGACTCCCCTCTGCTTCAAGCAACTGATACACTTCACCTCCTATGGACAACCGGAACGTCGTCGTTTGCGACAACGGCACCGGCGTAATTCATTTTCTCCTTTCTTTTTTCCTCTTTGGTTTCATTTCTTTGAGTTTGCTTCACTAGATCTGTTTAATATTCGATTGCAGTACGTAAAATGTGGTTTCGCCGGAGAAAATTTTCCGACATCGGTGTTCCCATGCGTGGTCGGGAGACCTATGTTACGGTACGAGGAATCTCTCATGGAACAAGAGTTGAAGGTCAAAAAACTCAAACTCTCATAACTTTACTTATTTCTTTGTCTTCAGAGGTCATGTTAATGAGGTTTTTTTTTTGTTTAATTTGAAATTTGGTTAGGATATTGTTGTTGGAGAAACGTGTGCTGATTTGAGGCATCAGTTGGATATATCGTATCCGGTTAACAATGGAATTGTTCAGAATTGGGATGATATGTGTCATGTTTGGGATCATGCGTTTTACAATGAACTAAAAGTACGTCTTTCCTTCTTCTAGTTTATGTTGTTTAGCTCTAATTCATGTTTTTTGTTTTTGTTTTTGTGATATTAGTCTGATAAAATTCTATGCTGTTTGTAAACAGATTAATCCAACGGAATGTAAGATATTACTCACCGACCCGCCTCTCAATCCCTCAAAAAACCGTGAAAAAATGGTTTGTAATCCCAATTCATTGGTATGGTGAGTGATTGAAGTTTTCGAGAACATTATTGTTGGGATCTGATGAGTTGGGTTTTGATTTGAGATTGCAGGTCGAGACCATGTTTGAAAAATACAACTTTTCTGGTGTCTTCATTCAAATTCAGGCTGTTTTAACTTTGTATGCTCAAGGTGCCTACGGAAATAATTAAAGGTTTAATTTTGTTATATACAATATGTGTTTGTAGAACATTCACAACTTGGGCATGTAGTTCTGCTACTGCCCTTTGAAGACAACGGTAGCTATTATAGCATGTTACCAAGAATGTTGTAGCCTCATGAAGAATCTTTTGTTTAAAACTATTATTGTTCAATTTTTGTACTTTCTCCCTCATTTTTGAGCATTACCTTGAATCATCACAGGTCTGCTGACTGGATTAGTTATCGACTCTGGTGATGGTGTCACTCATGTGGTAAACTGTTTGACAACCCATTTACCATTATTTTTAGTAGAAGTTGCATTATACGGTATAAGGTGTGCATTTGTGGGAGCACTGCACATGAAGTCTTGAGAATAATTACTTTGGTCTTTCTTCCCAGGTTCCTGTTGTTGATGGCTATTCATTTCCTCACCTTACTAAGCGAATGAATGTAGCTGGTCGGCACATAACATCCTATCTTGTTGATTTACTCTCCCGGAGAGGGTGAGGACCAATTCTTTGTGAGATAAACTTGTAAGATTAATTAGATTGATAATGCTTTTGATCATTAAGTGATCTGCTTTTGGGTGCATTTCTTTAGGTATGCAATGAATAGAACTGCTGATTTTGAGACTGTCAGGGAAATCAAAGAAAAACTCTGCTATATAAGGTGAACAAGCATTTTATGCTGTCCTCAGATTTTATGAAACTAATTATAGAATTGAGTGTAACATGACTTGTATTTTCATGCAGTTATGATTACAAAAGGGAATATCAACTGGGACTTGAGACCACCATCCTTGTTAAGAATTACACTGTAATTTCGTTCTCTCAGTACCTTCTGTAAATGTTCCATTCCCTCGTCCTCTGTAAATACGTAATTTGTAACTCTTAGGCATGGGTTTGATTAAAGAAACTTAATTAGGAATCTAGACAGGTACTTTTTGCCCTTTATTTGGCTTGTTGTTATGTTATTGTGTGGTTTTACTTGTTGAATTTGATGCATGCTTATGGATTTGGTCTGACATTTTAATTTCTCTATGTTTAGAATGGCAAAACGCTAATCAAGAGTCTTGTATCTAGTTTACTGACAAATTTTCTTTTGACCAGCTGCCAGATGGAAGGGTCATTAAAGTAGGCACTGAAAGGTTCCAGGCCCCTGAGGCTCTTTTCACTCCTGTAAGACTGCAGTTCTCTTTATTGTTACTGATTCCATATATTAAAATTTCTCTGTGCTACCTGTTATCTGGGATTGTCAGAATGAGTTAGGATGTTTCAAAGTCCATTGCTATCAAAATAAAATTGCACTCCATATATTAATATCAATCTGTTGAGAACTTTTGAGACACATTGATTGTCTGACTAACATTGCGCTCTTCAGGCCACTTTTTGAGTTCTTATGAATTATTGTTGTAAAACTGATTTTATTTAGTCACAAAGATATATCGATAGACCATAGATTGTGAAAAGTAAGGAACCCTTTTGCAGGAACTTATTGATGTTGAAGGTGATGGCATGGCTGACATGGTTTTCCGCTGCATTCAAGAGATGGATATTGACAACCGCATGATGGTACTAAAATTATTTCAAGGAATATAGTTTTTATTATCTAAAATTACTCCAACAAATTGCTGATGCTTTAGGCTGTTAATTTGTTAGAATTTCTGGATTTTCATGAAGCCTCTCATCATCCTCTTTCTTTGAAGCCATTCTGCAGCCTTTTCTTCATGTGTCTGTGTGCCTTTTTCTCTTATTTTAGTTCTAAGTTTCTTCAAGAAATCTGTTGTTCATTTATTGTCTTCTTTGTATAATTAAATTGCACGTCTCATGGTGGATACAATCTCCCAAAGCAGTATTCCCATGCATTGGATTTAAAACAAATCTGTCAGTGCACTTTTCACTCATCAATGAAGTGAATAACTAGTGCTTCTGATAGTTTATATGTCCATATTTTCCTCTTCCATTCCCATTTAAGATGATATCCCTTTCATCTGCTTTAGCATTTTTATATTTAGTAATCACAAAGTCTCAAATTCAGAGCAGGCTTCGGATATAAGTAACCAGTATGATTTTATGACCCAATAGGTCAGGAGAGTGATTTATGGGCTCGAAAATGATCATCAGATAAATTAACTGTTAATTCTTTGTGGTGCTGGGATTATATCCACGTAAATCTGACTTTTTATTGGCTTTATATTTTTCAGCTCTATCAGCATATAGTTTTAAGTGGAGGGAGCACCATGTACCCAGGATTACCTAGTCGGTAATATATTTCACTTATATAAAGAGACATGTTTAAGATACTTCTGAAATTTGTATGTGGTTAATTGCATTATCTGCTTTGGTCCTGGCTTCAACCATTCCCCTTGGTCGCATTCTCCAGTATGGTTGTGCCTTTCATATGATAGAGATTTTACTTTTGATTCAGGCTGGAGAAGGAAATACTAGATCGATATCTTGAAGTGGTTCTAAAGGGAAATAAGGATGGGTTAAAGGTAAGCTCTGTTGCTATTAAAATATAGAACAGAAGCTACTCCATCTTCTGTTTTTGTATTATCTCTTTTTGAGTTTTATTTCATGCCAATGATTGAGCAAGTCAGTTGATCTTTTGAGCTGGACACAGAAAACAAGTAAATGACTATGAAAACCTGTGATGCTTATCTTTTTAAATTATCTTCTCATGCTTCTGAATAGAAACTGCGACTGCGGATTGAGGACCCACCGCGGAGAAAGCATATGGTGTATCTTGGAGGTGCAGTTCTTGCCGGGATTATGAAGGTCTAAATCTCTGTGATGCTTATAGTGCACATGTAAACTCATTCTCATGCATGCTCATGCACACAGCAAAAACAGCAAGCTCCAAAGCTCAATTTTCTGCATGAGTTAGCATATTTCTGATGACAGTTTAGAAGTAATTGAAGAATATTTGAATGTTGATGTTATCATGTGCAGGATGCGCCTGAGTTTTGGATCAGCAGGGAAGATTATTTGGAAGACGGAATTGCCTGTCTAAGCAAGTGTGGCCAGGCTTGACTTTTTGACAACAGTTCGCAATTCTTGTTCATTGTTTATTGTTATCTCACCGTGATTGCATTGTCCACAAGCAAAACCAGGAGCCGAGAAAACATATGAAAGGGTGTCCAAGCTACCTATAAGGACTCATGTCAGTTGACTCGGTTATATCACATCCTGCCATCTATTGTCCAATCGGACAGAGGCATCCCATTGGGTGATGTCTCTATGATGTTATTCCCAGCAGAAAAAAGCTTCCTTGTGCTGTATACTTTTACCAAGCAAAATGTAATGCTAAAATTTTGGTTTTGGTGTGTATTCTCATAGAAGTTGTTATGCTCATGTTTGTTTTACTTTCTTAAAGGTTTGAAGCTCTGAGCTGTATCTGCAACTACCTATTTGAAAATGAATGAACTTGTGAATATTGACAGGATATGCCTATATACTTTACATAACATTTTCTATGCATATGATTTTGGGGTTATATTAACCTTTTCGATGCTCTGATTTGTATCTCTTCCATCTAACTTTTCCGATGATGCTCTGATAACCTTATACAAAATCCCCGATGAGCCTCTACCCCGGTGGATGAACTTTATATAACAACTATAATAATGGAGGAAATATTCTAAGAAAAGGTTTGTTTGGTGTCTCTTCTGTTATAATTTTATGTCACGTGTCTAGTTTAGCAAGAATCAAATAAGACAGAAAAACTCTATTCCCTGAAATCTGTATATTGATTTGTTCTCAGCTTTGAAGCACCTCCTCACCATTTTTCTTCCCAACAATTGAAGTCAACTTTTGGTTCAGTGCCCGTAAATGGCAAGAAAAAGGCAGGTATTCAAAGTTTAGGATTTCTTGTTGATCTAATGATAATTCACCCGGGATTGATTGCAACATCCCCAACGAATTTGGTGTCCAAAAAACACAATGCTCTACTTTTTCGTTTCGCTTACTTGACCCGTTTCCATCAAACAAAGACTTGATTAAACTAACAAGCTAACATCGATCTATTAAAGTATTGCTTGTCCAAGAAAATCTTGTTCCTAAATTGACCATCTTTCATTTGGAAGATTCTATTGAAGTAGTTAAGCTATAACTAATCCATCAAAATAATGCATAAACAAACATTTTGAACACCTAAGATTTGAGATGACTTTTTGGAAGACTGATTTAAGAATGTATGCAGCCATTGAAGAATCTCATCACGATACAATGCCATGATGTTTTCCACCCAGGATTCCCCATTGTCGCCAACAAAATTATGAATACTTATCACAGAAAGTGGATGTCTATCAGATAACTCCCATGCCTTGCCGGTTTACCCCATATCTGCAAATGATTAAAAGTTTTCTGCAAAAAGAAGTTAGTCATGACAGATAGACAGACAGACACTAAGACATAATAATGGCTCCATCAGCAATGAATAAGCAGGCAACCTAATACTTCTAATGAAAATCAGAAATTAAGTTTCATCAGAAAAAAGAACAAGATCCGAGTGGAGAAATTAAGGATACAAAAAATAAGATACAAATTGGGATGCCAACCCCCACCAACCAAAGCCCAGTCAGGCTCTCCTTGCACACGCCAGACTCCTTCGGCTGGTGCGTTAGGTCCCATGACCAGTGGCCTACCCCAACCCATATGGACCAAAACCAAATCTTCATTCCAAGAAACAAAAAACTTTGACACTTCTTCATTTCTCCATATTATTCATATTTTTAGCATGTGCCGACTCCAATGGAGCATTGCCACTTGTCCTTTCATGTCATTTTCATTTATTTATAGAAGGGAGTCGGGGGTCTATAACTTTCCTTATATATCAACCAGGTTCTATCAGACCATTACAAATTTGTGACAGGCATCGAGCTAGCTAGTGCCATCATTGTTTTCATAGTTATCAACTTTTGGTCACTGCAATTCCCTGCCTTCAGACCTTACCAGAAAACTTTCCCATATCTCTTTTTCAGTATTTCACATGGTTCGTGTTTTCGGAATCAATAAATTCTGCATTTATACGCATTAGATATGTACCAACTTTTTTTTTTTTAGTTTTGTTTCTCAGGTTATATATCATCTCATTTCTTATTTATGATTCAGGTTGCAGAAGTTATTGAAGGTTCTGCTATAATGGAAAAGTCCAATGGAAACGTGTCTCAGCTTAGTGTGAAGCAAGGAGGGCCAACCCTGGTTTGTCCTGCCGAAGAGACAGAAAAGGGTCTATACTTTCTCTCTAATCTTGATCAGAATATTGCTGTGATCGTTCGCACCATATATTGCTTTAAGTCAGATGAGAAAGGGAATGAAAATGCTGGTGAAGTGGTCAAAGATGCATTGAGAAAGGTTCTTGTTCATTACTATCCCCTTGCTGGGCGGCTTACAATCAGCTCAGAGGGTAAACTAATTGTGGATTGCAACGGGGAAGGGGCTGTGTTTGTTGAAGCTGAAGCAAACTGTAAGATGGAGGAGATTGGAGACATAACAAAGCCGGATCCTGAGACTCTTGGGAAGCTGGTTTATGACATTCCTGGTGCAAAAAACATACTAGAGATTCCACCTCTAGTGGCTCAGGTATTTCAAACTTCTACAGAAACATTTTATTCTTTTTTCTTTTTTTTTTTTTTTGTAGTAAGTGTGCTGAAGTATTAGTATTGCTATCCTAGGTATATAGATTAGAAGTTTAATCTATTTCGCTTTACAGTCAACATTGAATATTTTCTCTGTGAAAATTTACTTCTTTGCATGATAACCATCAAGCTTTTATCAACCAGAATATCATGAAAAATAATGATCTAGACAGGTAATGTTCATGAATATCATGAAGCAGTGTTGGACAGATCTAATTTATTTGTATATCTGAATGATACAATTTATTTTCCAGGTGACTAAATTCCAATGTGGAGGATTTGTCCTTGGCCTGTGCATGAACCATTGCATGTTTGATGGCATTGGTGCTATGGAATTTGTCAACTCATGGGGTGAAACAGCCCGAGGCTTGCCGCTGACTATCCCTCCATTCTCGGATAGAGCCATTCTGAAAGCCCGAAGCCCACCTAAGATAGAATACCTGCATCAGGAATTTGCTGAGATAGAGGACAGGTCCAGAACTGGTGATCTCTACAAAGATGAAATGCTCTATAGATCTTTCTGTTTTGAGCCTGAGAAGCTTGAAAGCCTAAAGAGAAAAGCTATGGAAGATGGGGTTCTTGAAAAATGTACTACTTTTGAAGCTCTTTCAGCATTCGTCTGGAGGGCTCGGACCAAGGCACTTAATATGCTGTCTGACCAACAAACAAAGCTTCTCTTCGCTGTTGACGGCAGGCCTAAGTTCAATCCGCCTCTACCAAATGGTTACTTCGGCAATGGCATTGTGTTGACAAATTCCATATGCCAAGCAGGTGAGCTATTGGACAAGCCATTTTCACATGCCGTGGGCCTGATTCAGGATGCAATTAAGATGGTTACAGATGGTTACATGAGATCAGCCATAGATTACTTCGAGGTCACTAGAGCTAGGCCTTCTTTGTCATCCACTCTGCTGATCACTACATGGTCTAGGCTATCTTTCCACACTACAGATTTCGGATGGGGAGAGCCTGTTCTATCAGGGCCAGTTGCATTGCCAGAGAAGGAAGTGATCTTGTTCCTGTCTCATGGCAAAGAGAGGAAAAGCATAAATGTTCTTTTAGGATTGCCAGCTTCTTCCATGAAGGTCTTCCAAGAACAGATGCAGATTTAGATAACAAGAAATTATATGTGGGATGCTGTTATACTCTGTCTTCTATTTCACTGTTCTAGTTCAATTCTCTTTGTGGTATGCTACGTTCTTCCGTAGACATCTGATCAGAAAAAGATAGATTATGCCATGACCAAGTACCAAGTAAAGTTGGTACAGGGTAAAAGGAATATCAAAGGTGAAAATTTCTGCTGTGTGGGGTGGTTATTCGTTTTTCGTTTTTCTTTTAATTTATCTATAAATGGGGATTTTTATAAAGCTGGAGGCACATCAATTCGAACTTGTATTGCCCAGAAATTATGTATCTTTGATTTAAAATCTAATGTTATGTCTTACATTTCATTCTTTATTCAAAACAAAAGTCTTTGTTTGCATATACATCCTGAATAACCTGCAGAAGAAGGACAGAAGGACATTGCAGATTAAGTGGTTGAGAATGGAAAAAGTTTTCCATCCTTTATTATACAAAAGCAAAGCCACAGCATGTAGACAGAAACAAATACATGACACAGAAGCAGAAGTTTGTTCACCTAAAAAGGAGAAAGGATGTTTCATTTGCCTCCTAAAAGCATTGTTGTTTATTGCCTTTTGTTATGCAATAAAGTAAGAACCCAATTTTCGCATCAGCTCGGAAGCACCTCCAAAAGGACAAAATGGGGTCCAGGAGAGTCCATCAAGAAATATTGGTTGGACTATTTCCATCATGTCAGCTACAAGGAACAGCCTATCCTAGTGGAAACATATAGGTACTAACCACTGATAACTACTTAGTCTAGGTTATCTTTTTGCAGTGGTACAGCTCTGGATGGGGAGATAGAAACCAAAAATATATCAACAGCTCTTACATTCATAGAGTAGCATTAGGGGTTTGCCTATCTTCTGGCACAAAAAATTTAGATTCATTTTGCTTTCGAGGTATACAAACATAATTACTTCTAGTATGGAAGTACCAACAAAAATAATAATTCTACTTGTATGGCAAATTCCTCTCTCTCACAACCAAAATTCAGTATTGATTTCTTCTGTTTTTTTTCTTTCTTTAGCAAAAAGTCAATTTTTAGTCCCAGTAATAAGATTTGATTTCAATTTTAACATAGGAATTGATGCCTAGGAGTTACAGAGTTAGCAAGTTTGTCCTAAGCATGATCTGATCTAAATCAGTGTTTCTTTGGTAGTATTTTACATTTGGAGATGCTAAAAGGGCATTAGATTAAGGCCTGCTAGTTGCTAGGAACAATGCACTTGTGGAAACCAGATTTTTTGACCATTTGTTCTGAACTGGGCTTGATAGTTTTGGAAGGGCATTGATTTATCTGTTTCAGTTAGTTTGCATTAAAGCTTCAATTCCATACTCTGCTCAAATATTTTGTTGTGAAATATAAGTTTCCATCTCGTCCCAAATGCGTAATAAGATGCAGAAATTGAATGGATAAGTGAGAAAGTGAAAGTAACCTGAAAATGCTAGGAGTAGTTGCACAAGAAGAGGTTACTGGTGCTAATAGAAATTCTCCAACCCGCTCAGTATCTTTGTCTATAATTTTACACGTCCAAAAACTTTTATCTTAGTATGAAAAGTTTATGGGATGTGTAACATTAAATTATGAAAAGGACACCAAAGAAGACACCAAATAGAGACAAAAGAATTTCTATTCGAGCTTTTGCCTTTTGCAGCAGTCTAAATTGTGATCTTGTCTATGATAAAGCATCTGGAATTTCATCGGTCCTCCACCTTAAGAATGGCAATGGACGATCGCTGTCTGTAGGAGGAGTCAGATGACGTTCACATGGCATGTGCAGTGCTCATATGCTTTCTTCTGCTGTGGCAAAGAACTGGTGGTCCACAAGATGGAGATATGTTGTTGCTTTACACTGATAACTTACACTCAAAACATGTGGGATTTAGAGATATTTCTTTGATGAAATATTTCGGTGTCTTTTTCTTTGGACTTGCATGCATCCTAGGGGATTTTGCATAAAGGCACTGACTGGGATTATCCAATAACCTTAAATCTGATATGTAGAGTATGGCCACTGCTGGGCTCTTATTTGGCTATCAAGAGGTTATGACTTTTTCAGTCCTTAGCGTCATCGACTCCAACACCAGTGAAATTAGGCATATTTTAGAGAGTATGTTCCAATGATTTATTAGGACTACAACTCTGATCTTTTGATGGAATCATAACGGTGGAATTAAGAGGCAGCAAAAATTTTGGAGAATAACAACTCATGCCCGCAGATTTCTCAGTTTTTTCCCTTTTTCTTTCTTTCTTTCTCCAGACATCTTCTTAATGCTCCAAGTAAACAAACAACTATAAGCATCTGAGTTAGATGGTACTGTAGAAGTGTTTCAGGGGGAACTGGGAGCTGGATTGTGATTGGCCAACACTTCAGTGGAATATTGCTATCTTCTGCTTGAAAGGACCTTACGATGATTTCATAAGGAACATTGACATGACAATTGAGGGTATTGGGGTAAAAGTAGGAGAAGTTTGTGATTTTAAGAGCATCTTCATATTTTGAGCTTAATCATGCTGCAGTTCATGCCATTGTCAAGCAGAATCAGAATTTTTTTTTTTTTTTGGCATGTTGGCTTTGTATCTATAGACCAATCTTAAATTGAAGCTGCCCTAAATTTCTGGCCTCTGCCACCTCTTTGCAAGTTGGAAGCTATCTGTAACTGTGCAATAAAAAGTTTTCCTCTCTTATGATCTCATTGATCCTTCCTCACTTTCTCATCTTTTTGTGATAATAAAAAGAATTACATGGTTGGGTTGGAGTGATGCAGTCTGGGCAAATTTGTTTAGCTTTTCAGATTTCAAAAGGCTGTTGATGTCTTTAATCACTTCATTCACACATTTCATACATTGTAACTAAAGACCAATCAGGATAAAATATGGTAAATCATGTATGTCCACATGCTTGAGCTGGACCCCATATGCACAAAAGTCTCTTGGGCACAATTGAATGTGCTGATACAAACAATAAAAAAGAAATGCAAGGATGGAAAATACTTAGTAGAACGTGGCCCTTTGTTCTTCTTTACGGAGCACCAAGTAAGGCTGGAAGGCCATAGGCAAAAGGATGTTTAAGGGTTCCTCATTTCTTGTATTATGTGCAGACTGAGAAATGGAAAGAACCTTCGTAGGATAGATGAGGATGGGGAGATTGGGATCTATCTTCAATAACTGGGATTAGTGTGTTAAGGAAAAGAGATAATTGGAAAAGTAGCAAAAAGGAAATCATATAGATGCTTTAAGGTGGTAAATAAGTATAACTAGTGAAGTCTTGCTTTAATTCCCACACAAGGAAGCATCTCTTTTTGATGGTCTGAAATTCAATGGATTTAGGCTGTAGATGCAGAGATTGGGGTGTCTGGATTTGATTGCTATCTGATCCGTTGTGCTTCCGTAACCAGGAATGTTGCATGAAGTAGATGAGCTCCCAACTAAGCTTGCTTGGCAGGATGATGCAATGGCTGCCTCCGCACATGCGATCCCATCAACTGATGGTATTTCCAACCTGTAAACTCCATGTTTGTCAGTAGTTCTGTTGACTGAGAATGATATCTGTTCTCTTGTTCTGGGAACAAATGCCCTGAAGTTGCAGTCTATTTGAACCTCTGCACCTGGTTAGGCAATATTGAACAATGAGAAACAGTACTTTCATTTTAATTTGTTATGAAACATCCAGACAGTAATACAACAAAACTTGGAATAAGAATAGGTTGTTTGAGATACTTTACCTGGTAAGAAGTAGCTGTGCCTGGAGAAGCTGTTTGTGGAGCAAATGTCACAATAAACAAGCCCCATCACAGTGATCTGGGCATTATTTTTTGCTGGCTCAGGTTTCAAAGATAATGCCTTGATCAACAGAGAAGAAAGAACAAAGAGAATTATTGGGTTCATGGCAGCAAAATTTGGGAGATGACAGACAAACTTTCTCATAACTTTCACTATGAATGGTTGGTTTAAATGAGTAGCATACAAAGCATTATCATGTGTTTGATGATGAGTTTTGTAGCGTGGATAGAGGGTGGTAAGAGTTGGTGGAGATCCAACTGTATGCAAAAGTGGAGGAAAATTTATCCCTTTTCACAAGAAAACACAGACATGTGAATGTATTTTGGCAACATGTGGACTTGATGGGTAGGAGAGAGAAGGGGAGTAGCTTCTTTACGAGGGTTAGTGGCTTCATTTGTCACATTCATGTGGGGCTTGATTTGAAGGCCTGAGTTTGCAATAAGCTTAAATCACTAGCTCAAAATTAGCATGTACTTAAAGCCCCTAGTTGGCAGATTGGAACATTCCCCTAATTCAGGAAATTTTGGTTGCTGTTTGAATCTATGCAATAACACAATGTATTTTTGCAACTCCTGCAGTGTAACCTGAGACATTACTTAAAACATAAGCAGACTCTCTTTCATGCTTAACAGATTGGGGAGGGCAAAGGATGCATTTGCTGCTAAGCTTCAACAAAAACTCAATAGATTAAGCCATTAACTCTGAATTTATTGCTTACTACTCATGCATGCAGTCTTGGTTGTCTAGATGAATCAGCCATTTAAGAAAAGCTTTAAAGGTAATGCAATAAAGTTATTCACGTGCTCTTCTGAAGAACTGGTGAGGATAAAGTTCCATCAAAGTTACTTGGAAAAAAAACACACCCCACTACTTGCAATATCATGAATCTGTTGAACTTGGAAACTGAATACATACCAAAGAAAGGTTTTTTTTTTTTTTTGAGGTAATTGTCAGCTAACCTTCCACCTTTTTTCTCTGTTTCTCTTTCCTGGTTGAAGCTGGAATTCTTCTGTTGACTTGTTGCCTGTTTTAGTGAAGTAGTAACCCCCATTATTGGGGCAGGTAATTCAGCTTAGGCTCTATATAGAATTATGGAAACCAAAAGAAGCTGCCGGGTAATTTTTCAGGTGCAATTATTGGCTAACTCGGGTTTCCTTCTTGGCCTTGCCAATTGCCTGATGGAAGGCACTGGATACCCGTGAACGAGGTAAATGAGCTGGTGCCTGGTGACATTTGGCTCATGCTCAAGCTGTGAGAGAGTGCAATGCTATCACATGGCAATGGACTGCGTATTTATAGTTGCTAGAGTGCTATAGGTATCGGCATGGCAGATGAGATGATGATGGGAAATGTTTTTTTTTTTTTTTGGGTTTTGGAGACCAAGACAGAAATGGGATCATTGTATTTATGAATTTTCACCTTTCAACTCAAAAAGTTCCTCGGAATTGCAACTAAATTTGTGCTAAATCAAGAGAGTTGGTGTCTTGGCGGCTAGTGTTCAAAGTTCAAACTAATCGACTTGGCGAACCCTTGGTACTTACACAGATTATATAGTATGTCTTGTAGCAACATGTGAACCAACAGCCTGTCCGTTAAAGGGACTTCCACATTTTTAGATCCTCACGAATTTCACCTAATGGACGATTATTTTATGATATTGAGTACAAAAAAATAAAAAGTAAAAAACCTCCACTTTTAAGATTTAATCAAAATTTTAAATAAATTCATTAATTTTTAAAATAGACATTCCTATCCTAAAAAAAATCTTTCGTTTGATACATAAGTCTAACGGTTAGTCAACCGTTAATACTTTCGTTAATTTGATGAAATGATAATATTGAAATAATAATTTTATCTTTTATTAATTTTAAAAACTATTCATATATAATTTTTATTAATTTAGAAAAATAAATGAGCACCGATCGATGCTCCCCTTCCCTGGGTAGCATAGATATATATTTTTTTATTTTTTTCACAAAAAATAAAATAATAATTTTTTAATGAATAAAGAAAAAAAATATTTTAGTCTTTTCATAATCTCAGTTAATGATGTTTACCTTTTTGAGACGGAATATTTATTTCGAAAACTAATAAACTCATTTGAAATTTCGATAAAACTTAAGGGTGTGGGATATTTTACCCAAAAATAAATGTAAACATCTTCATATGGAAAATTGAGATCAAATTTGTCTTCGGAATATTTCAAAGATTTTATCTATGAAAACCGTAGTTTAGTTGGACCAATTTCTTCTGATTTTAAACAAACTCAATTATAATTAAAGCTCGTCGGATCTGTTAAAATTAGGGAAAGTAACATTATATTTAATTTAAAATCAATTGATAATAAATGAAAAGATCATATGTGAGATGGGAACTCATTTGCAGACATGCTTGCTAAACATGGTTTTAATTGGGAGTCTATGTTCAAAGCATGATGGTAGCTCTCACTAGCAATTTTCTTTATGAATACTTTTAGGTCACAATGTTTTAATATTGTAAAGCTTAGCTTAGAATTGAATGGTGGTACTCTTCGTACCAGATATGTTTTGTTAGGTGGTGTCATGTATGTGCACCAGATAGATATACTCTAGTTGTAGTAGGAACAATTTACTGTACCCTTGCTTTCTTGGGCAGATTATTAATGAAAATACCTTAGTAGCTGAGAAAAAAGTATATAACTTATGTGAGTTTCTTTTATTATCATTTTGAGGAACCTTACTATGGGCCTGTGGCTGTCGATTTCATCCTAATTTCCTTTGATGAATAGTTGAATACCAACTAAATAATATAGTACCCATGGGCCTGTGAGTTTATCATTTGAGCCTTAAACTTATCGCCTTAAACTTATTGTCTTAAACTTAACCAGCATTAAATTACATTGGGATAAATTTTTTTAGTCTTCAAAAATAAAGGTGCTTTCGAGAATAACTCCTTTTTTTTTTAATTTTAAC
Source organism: Theobroma cacao (assembly GCF_000208745.1). Lineage (NCBI taxonomy): Eukaryota > Viridiplantae > Streptophyta > Magnoliopsida > Malvales > Malvaceae > Theobroma > Theobroma cacao. The sequence goes on from NC_030853.1 coordinate 2,640,478, forward strand.
TATTTTTAATCAAAGAGAAAAAATTTTGAACAAAATTACCCTTAATGAAATCTTTTTATATTCAAGCACATATGTTGAAAAAATATTATTACACGCCATGTTAAAAAAATGTTATTACATGCAAAAATGTAAAAAAACATATTATTACAAGTCATACCAAGGCATGTTTTACCAGAGTTGAATCACTGAAAAACTCAACACCAATAAACTCAAGAATATATTATTACTCGCTATACCATACTTTTTGATCTATAGATCGATGATAATATGGCGAAATGATGAGAGATAGACAAAGAGAAGGTTTTGTGAATGTAAATCAATAAACCCAAAAACATGTTTTTACTTGCCATATCATGTTTTTTAGTCTGTAGATTGATGATGATATAGCGAGATGGCAAGAGATAAGCAGAACAGAGATCACAGTAAACAAGAGAAAAATTTGAAACATTTAATTTGTTTAAAAAGATTTTAAGAGTATTTTTATCAAATCATGACAAAAATTGAATAAAAATAATTAACTTTATATTGAATGTTATTTTTATCAAGTTAACTATTTTTCATAATTCTATCTTATAGGATGAGTGAATTTCATTTAAATCTACTCGAAGCAAAAGGTGAAATCATGAGGTTAAACAAACATGACAGACTCAAATAGACTATAAGAAACGGCATATTAATTAGATTGGAGGGGCGTGAGCCAAATGTTGAATGAACATTTGTTGACTTTGTGATATATCATTGTCTATCAAGATATGGAGAGATTTTGAGATTGGATTTAATTTATACTAATATGCCGAACAAAAGTTTTAAAGCAGTGCTTTGACCTGGCCATAATCCTTTCTTCAGCTTACAGATAGTCCATGGAGACTAGTTTGCCTTTTGGCTTTTGCTTCTACCGTTTCGTTGGAAAACTTTGTTTGCTCTAGGGATTATGCCCTTACGTTAGTAGAGCCAATGGCTTTGTTTTAGCAGGTCGAAACAAGCGATAAAACAAGTTTCATTGTCATCTCTGTGAGGTTTAATTAATTACTTTGCAACACACAAATTTACCATCACCTCTTTCCAGCCATTAAAAAGGAATTAAGACTTGGTCTTGAAACAAAATTATGGTGTGATATGCTCAACAAAATGAATTAATCTGCGGTTGTTAACTTAATTATTATAATTGTACAGTTTATAAACTAAATTAGTATGATTATTTTTTAAATTATAATATACACTTGTTGTTATGATAAGAGAAATCTTGTATTTTGAATTGTGTGAATTATACAAAGATGAATGAGATATATTTTGTACAAAACTAATAGTATCATAATCTAATTGTATCACCGATAATATTTTAATTTTATTGTATCACTCACAATATCGTAATCTAATAAAATAATACTGATTTAATGTCTAATATGTACAATTACTATAATTAATTAACAGCTACTTTCGATTAATTAAGACCTAAATTATAAAAGCAATAATAATGTTACGGTTGCGAGAGGGTTGTTTGAATAACGTTAAGAAATTATATAGACTTTTATCATCAGTAATCTTTTTAAATTTAGATAGATCAGCTGTATATGTTAGCAGTTAGCTGATCAGAGGGAGGTTTTAAGTTAATAAAGTTTTGCCTCCCAAAGGGTTAAATTAATTAATGCTTCATTTAGGCATATGCCAGATGATATATAAAAACATTGTTGACCATGATTTCGTGGTCAGGAAAAGAAGAGAAAAAATGGGAAGTTTATGTTTTTGCTTCAACATTGTTAACCTACGATTTGGACGATGATGAAACGATGGTTTTAATGGAAAAGAAGATGGAATTTCCATGGCAAGACCAATTTAGGCAGGAGATGACAAATGCAAAAGAAAAGAGGAGAAGAAATTAGTTTAGATGATTCTGATTGGACAGACTCACAAAGTAGAAATGTTTCCATGTCAAGAGGCAAACATTTTTAGGGGCATGAAAATGGTACGTAAGGACAAGCATGTTGGGCTTTGTATTTGTTTATATGAAAATGAAAGAGAGAGAGAGAGACAGAGAGAGGTGCCGCCTAAGAAAGAAGATGGTTTGGGACAAGCGCTTCATTCCTTTGGCAAGTCCAACGAGTAGGCGGCGCCACCGACGCCACATCCGACGACCTTGCCTATGTCTCCTTACTTGTCCTTTCTCCCCCTCTTCACTATCCCACCTCCTCACTCCACTCCATCTATTTTTCCCTTCGAATTTGCTTATTATTACCAACAATGTCACTAAGTTTAGGACTCAAACTTTGTCTAAATTACACTAATGATCACTAAACTTTCACAAAATTTTCGTTTTAGTCATTGAATTTTAATTTATCTCAATTAAGTTCTTGAAATTTATAAAATATATCAAATCCGATAATCATAAGAAATTTCATACAAATAATCGACCAAAACTTAACATAGTTACCACTTGAACTAATATGTCAACAAAAATTCGCCTCATTGTGCCCTTTTCTTTCCTCAAAGAAATCTTGTGAAAGTTTAATGGCCATGGATGTAATTTACTCTTAAAACTTTTTCATTTCCTACAATACTCTTCACCTACCCTTAGACCATGGCTAGTTAAAACTTTTTCTTTATAAAAATATATGGCTAAAGGTATTGTTATTGTAGCAATGAGTGATCGCTGAACCTCAAATTGTCAACACCTAAAGCAAAAATCATTAAACCAATGTTTTACTGTTATCATCGTAACATTTTTTATTGATTTTTGGTTGAAGATGCAATGTAACTTTTTCATTGTTTGACAAAAGAGATCAACATCATTTCACTATTACAATGGATGAAAGCAGCTAAGTGGCATCGGCAATGACATCCTCGATCGTGTTAAAATAACAATTTTTGGCTCATCACAATGCAAGAGCATCATGATCCCTTTGTCATGTATTCAATTCTTTTCAAGTCCTTTTCCCAAGATTATGCATTGTTCCAAGTCCTTTTCACATAATTTGTCATGTTTCCAGAGGCCCCATTTCTCTGCTTCAAAACTATTCTTCTTTCTTCTTCTTCAGTTTCTCCCCTTCTCTTCTGTCCAGTCTCCACCCCCCGCCCCTCTTATCATTCCCTATGTATTCAAATCCTAGTGATAATCTACTAAACATTTCACACCAAGAAAGGGTCTAATTATTGTTTAATAAACTTTTCTGAGATGGGTCCGCCCAAGGGAAAAGTGGATCCCAATCACTGCCAACTAAGAGTTTGTCTTGTAATCTTCCAAGGAGAATCCCCAAAGGACAAATTAAACCCCTAGAAAAATCCAGCTAAAGTTTAGACTTAGTAGAGGAGATTACTAATCAAAACCCTCCAATCACATGAATCCAGCTTAAAAATTTGTCTCTAATCCCATTCTCTTTCCAAGACAATAAGACAAATCCCTTTTGAAATAAGAAGAGAGGAAAACTCTCTCTAGCTTCTTTCTCATTAACATTAACAGACTCTATCAAGCTATTAGTTGAACAACAACTTATGAGAGAGCAGGTTTGGAAAACTAGCTACTTCTTTTGAGAGGGCTTGGTTCTTGAAAACAAACACAGACCCCCTTTTTGTTTTTTGGGGGGTTTTTGGGTGTTTGGAAAAAGTATTGCTGATCAAAGTAAAGTAAACATGATGAATTCTCTTTGTGGCAGCATGGGTTCCATCAAGAGTGAGAATTCATACGAGTCAATTGCTGAGTCTAAGAAAACTGCTCCATCTTCCGTTTTGGAGCAAAATAACCTAACCCCACCCAGTCTCAATTTCCCAGTAGTCAAGTTTGAGTTGGATGATGTTGAGGTGCAGTCCCCGGACAGTTCTGCGTGGGAAACTTTTTTCTCTGATTATTTTGATTCTGATGCTATGATCTTATCTCCAGTGAGGAACTTACCATCTCCACAAATATCAAGCTATAGTTTTGGTAATGTTCAGGCAATGCAAGGGCAGAGCCTGTCAGGGTGTTCTCCACCTCGATTTTCATCTCAGCTTGGGTCATTTAGCAGCACCCACAAAGGGAAAGGGCAAAGCCCGCTCCACAAAGTCTTTAACTCACCTAACAATCAGTTTATGCAGGTTGAGAGCCTTTCATTGCCTGCTATAGAAGAATTTCTAGATGATTATCAGAAAGATGGTTATGGAGAGTACCCAACAACAAGAATTTCAGGTATGGGAACTTCAAATAACATGTTTGAAATGCCAAGCACGGCTCCTGCAATGCTAGACTGCATACCAATCCCAAATTCTTCAAGGTTTTGTGGGTCTGCGAGTGAAACGTCATCGTCAGCGGGATGCTCGCAATTGACCCAAGAGCAACACTATCCGGTAAACTCTGTCTCAAGACCACCGTTATCTCAACAACTACAGCAAGAGAAACAACTAGAGAAACAACAACCAGCACCAACACAACAGCAACAGCAACACCAGAACCTTGGCCATACCTTCATGGTTCCTATTCCTATTAGCCCTGAGCAGGTATTCTGATCTCTTGCCCTGGTTTCCTTTTTCCATTCATTGATTATTCAAGAGGATTCCCTTTTGCACTTTTATAAAGAAAAAGACCATCCACAAAATAGAAAGGGAAGAAAAAGAGATGATGCATGAAAGTTTTCACATATAATTAAACAAATTCTCTTTAGTTTTGCTAGAAATTTTAATTCTAATCTAATTTGCCTTTACAGGAGCAAGATAGTGGGCTTCAATTGGTGCATCTCCTCCTTGCATGTGCTGAAGTAGTGGCCAAAGAAGATTACCTGTTAGCAAGAAAATATATACACCATCTGAATCGAGTGGTAACTCCTCTTGGTGATTCCATGCAAAGAGTTGCCTCTTGCTTCACCGAAGCCCTTAGTGCAAGGCTTGCCGCAACCATAACCACAAATCCTGGCACTTCCAATGCTCCAAAACCATTTGCTCCTTTCCCATCAAACTCCTTAGAAGTCCTCAAGATTTACCAAATTGTTTACCAAGCTTGTCCATACATAAAATTTGCACATTTCACTGCTAATCAAGCCATTTTTGAGGCCTTTGAAGCTGAAGAACGTGTTCATGTCATTGACTTAGATATCCTTCAAGGCTATCAATGGCCAGCTTTCATGCAAGCTCTAGCTGCCCGACCTAATGGAGCTCCTTTTCTTAGAATAACAGGAGTTGGACCCTCTCTAGAATACATCAAAGAGACAGGCAGATGCTTAACAGAACTAGCTCACTCTCTCCACATCCCATTTGAATTCCACCCAATTGGCGAGCAACTTGAAGATATAAAACCTCATATGTTCAACAGGAGAGTTGGTGAGGCTCTAGCCGTTAATGCTGTTAATAGGCTCCACCGAGTCCCTGGTAATTGCCTTGGAAACCTATTGGCAATGATACGTGATCAAGCTCCTAACATTGTAACCCTTGTTGAACAAGAAGCAAGCCATAATGGCCCTTACTTCTTAGGCCGTTTCCTCGAGGCATTGCACTACTATTCAGCAATATTTGACTCATTGGATGCCACTTTTTCTCCAGATTCTGCTCAAAGAGCAAAAGTTGAGCAGTACATATTTGCACCAGAGATAAGAAACATAGTGGCTTGTGAAGGGAGTGAGAGGACAGCCAGGCATGAGAGGCTGGAGAAATGGAGGAAATTAATGGAAGGAAAAGGGTTTAAAGGGGTGCCCTTAAGTGCAAATGCAGTGACCCAATCAAAGATTTTGCTCGGTTTATATTCCTGTGATGGTTACCGATTAACTGAAGATAAAGGTTGCTTGCTTTTGGGGTGGCAAGATAGAGCAATTCTTGCTGCTTCTGCATGGCGATGCTGATTAATCATCTTTTTTCTTCCTATTTGACATGTATGTTTTTTTTTCCCCTCTTTCCAAGCTTTCCTTATCATTCCAATCTTGGATATTGCTTTTCTTTTACGTGATGCCATGCAAGAAAGGGAACAAAAAGTCAAGATAAATGCCAAGAAAAGTGTGAGTTAGGATAAGGTCAATACTAAAATTTGATTCATTGTATAATAATATATTTTCTCTTGAATAATGGGAAGAAAAACTATTGTTTTCTTGGGCATAGGGTCAAGAAAACATTGCTGATTTCTGTCCTATATGTCGTAACCACTAGATCGTGAGGTTTGCTCAAGGTCGATGGTGGTGAGCTAAGGTATTTGAGATAAACAAGTTCATCAAATTTTTCCTTGCAAAGCTAAACGACTTGGTGAATGGTGAGACCCACTCTCGAAAACGAGGCTTTCGGCTTATTAGGTCCCAAACACTAAAGCATCATTCAATGATACCCTAACTAAGGTAAGAGGAATAATGAAACCAATTTATGCATCCCTAGAACCAACAAAAAGGCAAACAGCAAATCTTAGTCATGAGAAACTGGCCATGAGACATTGCCTAAAGTGGAACGAAAACGCAAACTTAGAGATAATTCTACAATTACAATGCCATATGCAATAGAAACCAAATTCAATGGAAACAAACAACTTGAATTTTTATTTTTTTTTTTGTATGGAGAAAGTGGAAGCATTGACCTTTAGACCACTCAGCAACCAGTCTTTCCTTGAGCATAGCAACAGTTGAGGTAGGTGAGTGTCAAAATGGACCGATATCCGATCCATCATACAATCGGAGCTTAAGTTCTACCAAGTCTTCCTCCAGCATTTGAATTCTCCAAACTTTTCCACCAAATTCAAACAAATAAAAAACAATCCAAACCACTCTCAAATTCACCACTAAATACAGTCTTTCCCTCTTCCTGCAACCACAAAACCCAACAAAAAAATAAAATCAATCAATACCCAGTTTCGGTTACCAAGAAGAAAGCAAGAAAAATTTGAATAGAGAAACTCAAACAAACAAAACCATCCCCTTTGGTTCACCTGGAAAATGCAAGAAAAAGTAACAAATTCTAAAAGCACACCTCACTCCACTCCAGCACTCAAACTTTTTTAAATTAAATAAATAAATAAAGAGATTCAAAATTCAGGACAAAAAAACCCCAAAACAAAAACCCAATTCACAACAAAATAAAAAAATTAAAATGCCTTTAAAAAAATAGATGAAAATGAATCGCGAGCTCTTTTATCTTCAGGGTTTTACATTAGCAACACTTTACAGATTCAAAGATTTTATTATATTTTCCAAAAGAACCCCGAATTAGACCCCGATCTTCAAACTTTCCTTTTTTCCCTTTTTCTAAAAGTAATTTTGTTAGCTTTATTTTCTTGTTTCCCTTTTTTTTCTTTTTTATTTTTAACAAAAAAAAAACTTTTTTGGTTTTTGTTTTGTTGCCGAGTCGAGAAAACAAAAGTGACATTTCGAGCCGAATCTGTCAGTAAATAGTCAGTTTAGGACATTGTAAGAAGATCGAGTTTTGATCTTCCGTTCCAATATTTTCTTCACTCCACTACACTTCTCCAATGGTCCTGCAAACGTTTAGGATCCAAAGAATTTGTCATTTACGTGGCGGGTTGTTACTTGTTAGTGAGGGAGAGCATGGAAAGTTGGATAGTAGGGGATTTGATGCTTTCCAATCACACTTTGACCAAAATTTAAGGCGGGGAAATTGAACGCGTTGGTGACAAGCCCATAAGGTTAGAAAAGCGGAAGTACATGACACGGAAAGAAACTGCACGTGGGCTTCCGTTTAGTAATTTCAGAAAAAGTTTCCTATTTAATAGAGTAGTAAGATTAAGGGTGCTGTGTGCAGGTAATTATTAGAACAATGGACAATAAATTGTTGGAAAATCCCTAATTCTATTTTTCTTTACTATTGAAAAATCTTTATTTTTATTTCTAATTCCTACCGTTATTATGTCGTGAATGATTCCTAAAATGGAATAGAATTGAAAAATAATCATTTTTCGAAAATTATCATTTTAGGAATCAAACATGATTTAAAAAAGTAATAATAATAAGGAGAATGGAACCAAACATGTCATTAATTTTTTAAGAAAAAAATTTTATTTTCCCAAAATCACTGAATTATATAAAAAATTAAAAATTAAAATTTATAAAACCCAATATGATACTGCAGTTGTAATCAACGATTAGGATTAAAATTTGTGTTCTAGGGCAAAATTCATCACAATTGAAATTTTGTGCATTATTTTTTTTTTTTTGTACATAAAAACCAGAAAAGGCTTGGTTTAAGAGCTTAGAGCAGGAGAGTCTAACATATCCTAAATAAGTAATTGACACAAATTTATCGAAGGATTATTCAAGGAAGTCTTTCCCAACGGACAGTATTGAATCAAAATTAGCAAAAAAATTAACACACATGATACTTTCCCTAAAGATATGACTTTACACTTATTATCAAACACAATTTAATAGTGATGCCAACAAATTCTAAATTAAGAGACGACTTGATAAATAAATAGACAATGTAAATGAAAATTCAAGTAATTTGAAAGCATTTTTGTATCCCTAATTCTTGCTCTTAATTCCAACTACTACTACTTTTTGAAGAAAAATAATTTTGCAATTCCAAATTAAATCATTGAATTAAATTAGAAAATCAAAAATTAAAATTTATAAAACTCAATTTGAATTTGCAATTGAGATAAGAGGTTACAATTAAAAAATAGCAATTGAGAGCAAGATTTACCACAATCGTAATTTTTAATTGAAATTTTGTGCATTGTTTGACATCATGCTCGTTATCAAACACAGTTCAACGTAATGCTAAACAAATTTTAAATTGAGAAGGCAAATAGACAGTATAAAGGAAAATTCAAGTAATTTGAAGCATTTTTAATGCTCCTATTATATTTCACCAGTACTTTAATGAAATATATAGAATCATGGCAATAATTTAGTAAAAATATTATTTTGAATCAATTTTTATATACTATAATAGTTATTTATCTAATTAGATTTTTAATAAAAAATATGAATTTCATATAAGAAATCCACTCAAATGTTGCATAAAACTCATTTTGTTAAAATGAAAAAGCTTTGTGAAACCTTAAAGATTTGAACAATTATTATTATTATTATTATTATTATTATGCTCAAAGAAGTTCTTAAACTATTTAAGAAAATTTGAATAAGTTTTTATTCTTTTATTGCATTCAATTAAGCTCTTATATTTTTATTTTAGATCAAATAAATTTTTATAATTAATTATTAACTAATTGTTATTAATCAAAATACCACTTATCATTTTATATTCATATAATATTGACATGACATTGATGTAGAGGGTAAAAAATATTATATGATTATATTATTATATTAAATTAATATGTCACGTTATCATTAATTATAATATTTTAATATATCACATCATCATCAATTATGATATATTAACATGTCACATCAACGCCACGCAACGTAAAATAATAAATGATAATTTAAGTAAGTTAATCACTAATTATAAGAACTTATTTAACTCAAGATAAATATATAAGGACTTATTTATATTAAAATAAAAATATAATAATTTTATTAAACATAATAAAAATATAAAGGCTTATTTAAATTTTTTTAAATAATTTAAAAATTATTTTAGATATATTTTTTTTTTAAAGACTTGAATTGGTATCTAATTTGCATCCATTTGGGTCAATCTTTCCCAACAAAACATGTTGAAAGCCCATTTTCTTGAGGTTTGGGCGAAACGATGACATGTTCCCTTCTTTTTTTTCTTTTGATTTTTTTTTTTTTTGGGTTGGAATGATAAAACTTTGGGAAACCTTGAATTGATATCCGATCCATGTCTATTTGGGTCAATCATTCCCACTAAAACAGGTTGAAAGCCCATTGGATTGAGTTTTGGGCCAAACAATGCTTTCCTAAAAATCATGGTGACAAATTCCCTTTTTTCATTATTTTTTCTATTTTTCATTTAATTGGGTTAGAAAGTTGTCTTATCATTTCAGTACATTTATCTTAACCCTTTCTGTTTTATGGATAGATGGAATCTAAAGTGATTCCCCCAATATTGGCCCATTTGTTTGCTGGCAAATTCCATGCAAAGGGTGATGATACCTGCATGCATGCATGCATTAGCTCAATGTCAAACAAATGGTGGTGTATTGATGCATTAGCTCCATGTCAAACAAAAGGTGGTGTATTGATGGGGCTAACATAACATTCCACCCTGCCATTTCCCTCAACTTCTTTCAAAGTTTCCTTATATCCTTAGTTTATATTTAATTATTACTTTATATTCTATGCCTAATTAACACTATATAATATTATACACTATCAATTGCGACTAATTAACAATATCTCATAAACGTATAAAGTTAAAAATGTAAAAATTCTTTCAAAATAAAATTTTTTAAAATTATAAGTATTTTTTATTAACAAAGTGATAATATTTGATTTATTGATAATATAGATAGTGTGCTCATAATGTATTAAATATAACATTTTTATTTATTTTATTATTATTATAATGTCAGCATAATAAGGTCATTCCCTTTGTCTTTTGGAAGTTCTAAAGGTGAGCTAGTCTAAATGTGGGCCAACTCAATCTAAAGTTGGGAATCATCACATTATCAAAGCCGAAATCAAAATGACTGTTCCCTAACTTATTTTACATCATAAGAAGGGAATAAGGGAATGTGGGAAGCATTCATATCTCAAAACTCTAGGTCCAAAATACCATTCCCTTTTGCTATTAGTCCACAGTTTTGATTTTGTGAGAATGGAACCATTGCTAAGTTTAGGGTTTACTTTCGCATCTTTATAGAATTTTATGTCAAATAAAGGAATAAATAAGAGAAGGGTTTTAAGCTTATAAGTGTAGATGCTGTACACTTTAATAATTTAATTTTTTAGAAAGAAGATAATGGTTTCATGATAAAATGATATCCGAATTTACTCAAACTCTATTCCAATATCACACCAAACATTTCGATGAATGGAGTAGACAAAATGACTTGAGTCGCAACTGGCGCGTTACAGGGTGAAAAAGAATGTTATGAAATCTCAAATGGGATGGATAAGATAGGAGCCCTAAGTTTATAAATACTGCCGCAACACACTCTAATAAATATATAATGATTCTGCAACACTGTCACTCTAAGTCAGTGTTTGAAAGTTCTTTGAAATTTCAATTTGGAGCATGCCAAGTTAATCACTCTCACATATGATTAAAGAGGGTTAAAGAAGAAAGAATGATGGACTAGAACAATGGTTTGCATTGTTAAGAAGTATTTGGGACCAATAAAGACAAGTAAATGAAGCTCAAAGTATGGGATGAAGATTTATGGGGACGTGGATGTTATCAGCTGCATCAGTGAGACAGGATGAGAAGTGTTGTTTTTCCATCAACAACTACTAGTGTTATGGCAAAAAGAATCAAGGAATCTCACGCCAAAGGTAAAACCCAAAAGAACAAGCCTTTTTTAGAGGAGTCCCATGGGAGGTGCCTCCCCCAAAGCACCACCGCACCGACCTCCTCAAAAGTTCCAAAAGGTTCTGCCCTTTGGTCAACTCCCAACACCGCAGGGGCTGGGAACTCACCCTCCCCTGCACGTCATACCACACGTCCGCACGTGTTAAAAGGGAGAGGAAAAGATTGTACGGACATGAACCTCAATCTGTATGGTTAAAAAAGTCCTTTCCTTTATCTACTCATAGGCCAGTGGCCATGGAGAGGGTGGGGGGCTGCATTAATGAAAGACTCGGGTCCTTCTGACCGTGAGCAAAGAATTTGTGGTAGTGTTTTAAGTTTGAAGTTAAACCTGGCGAATTTTCAGGAAAAACTCCTCAACTTGTGTTTCTTTCTTTACTGTTTTTGAGGCTGTAAAAACCGGGTTTCTTGTTGTCTAATCCCCACACTTTCATTGTTTGGTCAAAAAAGGACAGTACTTGTCTTTTACTCATGGGGTCCCTATGGGTAAAATTAGCAAGTTAGGCTTTCACTTGAGGAATCTGCCATTCATTACAGAGGAAAGCATTTAAGATCAACAGAAAGAAAAACAAAATTGAAGATAACAATGAGAAAATTCAGTAGAAATCACTATTTTTTTTTTTTTTTGCCTTTCATTTGTACAGAGGAGGGAGCCATTACATTTCTCTCTTGAGAACAAGAACACAGAGCAAACCAACAAAGACCCACTAGTAGAAACATCAACAAGAAGAAGAAAAAGAAGAAAGAAAAGTAGAATCTAAGCCATATCAGTCATTGCTGTAACCAAAATGGAGGAGACTCCCAAACCACCACTCCTCTTCCTCTGCCTTCCTTTTCTATACCAGTAATTTTTTTTCTCTTTCTTGTTTTTTTTTTTTGGGTTTTCTTTAAACAGTCATGAGAGAGAGAGAGAGAGAGAGAGAGAGAGAGAGAGATAATCAGAGCCAGAGAGCTCCAGCTTCTTTGAGAAGAGGAACAAGAGTGCCATTGATATGGGAAGCCATGACTCTATCCATAGCACCCACAAGTTTCCCACCAATAAACACAACAGGAACAGCAGAAGAGCTTCTGAGAAGCCTCATCAAAGCCCTCTCCATGTCTTTCCCTCTGGGATCTTCATCGAGCTCGTACACAGTCGGGTTGACTCCCATGCCGCAGAACAGCCTCTTGATGGCATGGCACATGCAGCAGGTGCTTATACTGAAGATAACCACCGCATTCTCTGAAGCCAACCTCTCTATCCTCTCCAGCGGGTCCCCAACGCTCCTGGTGGACGTTGGCACGTAAGATCCCCATGACCCTGTCTGGCAATGCATTTTCCAAGTAAAACCGCAAGAAACAAAGAAGAAAATGTATCGGGATTTTGGGTTAGGTGAGTGTGGGAGAAATATATGCTTTAAGCTTGCTGGTGAGAAATGATGGGAGGTTTGGGCTGGTATTTATAGAGAGAAGAGAATCCAAAACATGGGCATGTTTTTGAGGGGAATCATGTTTTTTCTTTTCTATTTTCAAACGTGAAGGGGGTAGTTCTATAATAATAAAATAAAGTTGGTCCCTTCGGTCTTCACCATTGCAATCGTCTCTCGTCAGCGCAATAACGTCTGACGGTTAGAGGATTAGTGTAAAAAGGTAGAGTTTTTAGGATTATGAATCTTTCAAATCAAATTTCTCGGATTTATATTCCAAATATCAAATGCATAATCTCACTTCATAAATATGTCAAAATTAACAATTTAGAAATCTTAAATAAANAAATGTAAAATATATAAACTTAAAATTTTGATATATTTTATATTAAAATTTTAAAAAATAAAATAAAAATTAGGGGAAGAGAATATAAAAAAAAAGGAATCCATAAATTATGTTTTAATCTCGTTAATTACACTTTTACATTATTATATAATCATATGAAAAAAATCTACAGTAATTAAGAGGGAAAGATATTTTGTCAAGTTGTTTTTACTCATCGGCATGAAATTAATTAAGATTTTTTTTGGACATTCTCACGTGATACTTTCTATTTTTTTTATTAATATCTTATGGATATATTTTATTTTAATTAATATTCGTGGATAACACAAAGAGTTAAACTGTTAATTTTATCTAATGAAATTAAAAAGAATACACTTAAATATGATTAAACAAATTAATTTTGAACTAAAAATATTTTAATAATTTTACCAGATAAAATTACCACTCTAACTGCATGTGAAAACAAAAGTCATTCATAAGGTATTAATTAAAAAAAATCACCTGATGTGAAAAAAAAATTAAAATCATGAGAGATGTAGATGGAATTTATCCGATAAAAAATCCATACCGTGAATGGTAAAATCAAAATATTTATTATTAGCAAGTAGGAGTATGTATTTACAACTTTCACTGTCATGATTTAAAATTGTATTAGTAAAGTACTAAGCTTATATATATAGAAAGATTTTTTTTTAATGGTTAAAAAGGGAAAGAAATAAATGAAGAAGTAGTACTACCTTGATTATGCAATGAGCAGGGTTGGCGACCGTCACCCTTCAGTTTTTATTTTTTTTAATTATTATATGTATAAAATAGTACATGTATAACTTTTTTACTTTAAAATAAATTAATTATATGATTTAAAAAAACAAATTAATTATATTTGTTTGAAATAGTAGTAAATTTTTTTAATTAAATTTTAAAGGGCTTAGGTTCAATCCCTTATAAGCTCAAATTTTAGAATTATTTTTCTTTTCTTTTTTACCTTTTTTGGAATTATTTTTTTCTTTTTTTCTTGGGGTTTAAAACTTGTTTTCCTTTTTTTCTTTTTTTTCTAAAATTATTTGAGAAAAAGATTATTAACACCATTGACATGGATTTAGTTTTTTTAGATTAAAACTTATATTTAAATTATTAATAAAATTTTATATTATAATTTAATTTTTTTATAAAAATAATTAATTTTTTATTTCGAATCGAATCATTAACCCGATTTATGACACGTCAAGACATGAAAGCGGAGGCTTGAGGAGAGGAAGGAGTTGCTGGTTAGTAGATGGCTGAGTCCATCCTTGCTCTTGGCGCTGCGCCATGATCGTGTACAAAGGAGAGGAACGTGGCCATCACAAACACTTGTTCCCTTTTATTTGACGTGGACCTTCGTGGGCATTTTCAGCTTAATTCTTCTCTTCAAATCTTTTACCCTAACCTACTTACTATATGTATATGTATATAGATATAGCTCATTTAACACAAGCCCTAAATCCCCCATTAATCTCACTCTGTTTACTCTCGTTTTAGGATAGGAATTCCAATGTATTAGACCCTTGTCTCGAAATCTCATTATATATAAATTTTTTTTTGTTAAAATATAAGAATTCTCATCTATTTCGAGCATATTTTTAAAGAAACACTAATTTCTTAATAAAATGGGGTATTGTTAAAACATGGATCAATCGCATTAGAAACTAGTTTTTAATAATAAATTACCGTTTCTTTTCTAAAAAATTAGCAAAAAACGATTAACTTAGGAAAAGCTAGAGGCATGATAAAAATTAGTGCAATAGATAGGCTTTTTCCCTTATTAATTAATATGATTAAGTGGTGGAGATATATATTGATGAGCTCGAATGTGAATATTCTCGAGGGCTCTGATTCTATAGATGCTGTACGTTTATCTTGGATTTGGGCGGTTTCTTTCATTTTTCTTTTCTTTTCTAGAGAAAATGTTAAAGAAAGGAAAAGAAAGAAGGAATATGGTCGACAAAGGTAGAATTATATTGTAATTGGTTTGCTACATGTGAGACTCATATTCAAAGTTATCTGTTTAGCATCTTTTAAGATAGCTGAACTAAGGAAGAATTGATCTTTATTCATTTTAGACTAATTAATTCCCTATATATTCACCTAGGAGATACCGATGCCCTAATATCTACAAATATTCATCATAAAGCTTGATATTGTGTATATCTATCCTTCTCATGAAAAGTTTACTTTCGAGTCTTCGAGATATTTAATTTCAAATTCAAATACAAGACTTTCAACTTCAAATTTTTCAAATCATTTCGCTTTATCCTTAGAATTTTACCTATAAAAAATACTTTATATGATTTGGGTTTTGTTTAGATTTTATCCTTCCCACTTATTTGATGAATTTCCACAAGTGAGCACATGTAATGGTGCTCCCATGACTCACACAGTCTATGCAGTCTTATCCGATATGCAACAATGCCTTTCTAGTGCTTTTTTTTTTTTGTTTTTGCCGCAATCAAAATCAATCAAATAAAACACAAAATTAGAGACTCATCTGATATTAGAGACTCATCTGAAATACAAACTATCGAAACAAATACACAATTCTTAAAAAAAAATGATATCATTGAGCATAAAACATTTTCACCTTTTTAATATTTACTAATAATTAAGAAGTTAAAATCGGAATGGGGGAATGGGTAAACCAGTGAAAAAGTTAAAAAGAAAGCACAAATTTTGTAGGTTAAAGAAAAGAGAAGGATGTCCGTACACATGATGTTGACTGAAAAGACAAAGTTAATAATGGTTTGGGTGTGTGGGTGGGGGGCCAATGGGTTGGAAGATGAAAAGAGAATAGGGACGAGGGCAAAGAGGCAAGGGGTATGTCATGGGTGAAGCGGCAAAAAGAAAACGATATTATCCGATTGTGCTCGTTGGCTTCTTTTTTGCTATCTATCTATTCTCAGTATCACTCTCTTGAATATTTTTGTGATTTCTTCATCAAATTGAGATAACATTGCTTCTTTTGTTGTTTTTTTTTTTTGTCAAAATTGATCAATGTCGTTAAAGAAATTGAATTAATTGAGTGATGAAAATTTATATTTTTTTTATAAATAAGAAAAAAAAAATTAAAATCTTACATTTTAGATGAAGATCATACATTAATTAATAAACTAAATATTTAAGTATCGATGAAAACTTATACCTTTAAACAGGATTTTAATTTTTAATTTTAATTCACTATAACAAAATTAGATTTTAATAATACATATTCAAATTGTGTTGTCTTAAATTAAATTTATTATATATTATTTGATATTATTTGAAAAAACAAAAAAAAAACACTAAAGCTTTGTACCAAATCTAAATACACTAAAAGCAAAGTGAAAAAAAAGGATGGCGGTGACTCAAAAACTACTGGTGTACTACCATGAAAGACGTGATTTGATGATTCAACTTTCAAGCTTTTGGGATGGAAAAATGCTTTGGACTTCGAGGTAAGTGGTTGCAGTTGGGGCAGTGCCTGGACTGTGACACACACTGGATGATAATATGGCATGTCCTAGCTAGCTCGTAGCTACCACTCTTTCTTTTGGCCTTTTCAAAAGATTGGTAGTTGAAATGCCATGACATTCAAGTACCTTCAACCCTAGGCAACCTTTTTTTCTTATTAGAGATCAAAATGGTCAAACGTAATCAGAGTTTGGAAGGATCATAGCCGTTTGATAGGTGGACAAAAGTTGATCAGATGGTGACGGTTCTGAGAAAATGTACTACTACTAGCAAGGTTTGCTTGTTATTTGAGTTCAAAAAAATAAGAACAAAGAATGTACTTGACTTAGCCTAGCTGCTGCAATGCTGCAGCATTGCAGAAGCTTTGCTGATGTAAAATATGGGGCGTGATCGCATTGCTCAGCTTTTTCTTTCTATTATTGTATTAAATTCAACGTTTATCCCTTTGCTTTTCCCTTTTTTTTTCTTTTATAGTGAAACAATGCTGAAAGAGAGATTTCAAGAGTGGAAAAGCAATAAAAGTAATTTAGGAGCAACCATTTCCAAAGCTTCACCTCATCACTTATTCTCCTAAAAAGTATTTGGTCAATATTTTTTTTGGATTTCAAACATTGATTATGACATGATTAACACAAAGTTGACTCAAATGATAAGTTTGTTCTTCTCAATTTATATGATTATGGGTTTCAATTTTATGGATGAGCCCTTTATTGATGCTAATTTTGAATGCGAAATCTTTGTAACATACTACATATCTTATCCAAACTTAAATAATTGAGCGATCTTTTTGTTTTGATGTTAATTTTGAATGTAAAATTTTTATAAAAGTGATGTTAATTTTTAGTTATAATTTCATTTCTTACTATACGATCAACAAAAAATTAGTTCAATTGATAAATTTATTTGTTTCATCAAAAGTGACTTTGAATTCCAATTCATATAAAATTCTTATGAAATTCACGCTAATTTCCAATTATAATCTCAATTGTTACAACATGATCATAAATGGATTAGTTGAATTGGTAAAATTCATTTATTTTAACAAAAGTGATTTTGCGTTTGAATCTGTTGACGTTACTTTTGAATATAAGACCTGTGTGGGATACAACATATCCTACCAAACTCAAAAGATCGAGTAACTCATTTATCTTGAAAATAATTTTATAAGAAGAGTACATTAATATATTACATGGATGAATGTGAGTGTTGGGAATGAAATGGTAAACTAAAGGCAAGAAAGGGAAGGGAAGTTGAAGGGAGTGATAATGGTGTTGGAGAAGGAAAACATGTCGTAGCGAAAAGCCGGTGACTTTGTTGTGGTATGCTCACGACAATCGTTAAAAAAAAAAAAAAAAAAAGAATTCCCCCAATGCATTGGATTGTAGGCTGTTAATTTGTTTATTGCTTACTTTGGACTTTGAATTTGCTCAAACATTGCCATGAGATTTGTGTTAAAATGAAACATGAGAGCACATGTTTTGTTTCTCTTTCTTTTTTAACTGTGACCTGATTTAGTTATTCTTGTTCGGCAATTAATGGCAGACACTTTGCTCTTTGAGGAGGAGACCAAAGTCTTTTCGACATTCACATTGGGTTTCACCAATTATAATAATTGTTTTCCCATTTTTTTTAATAAGGTCGGTGTTTTATGATGTTAGCCAACTTAATTTAAAAAATAAAATTCCATTATACATGGTAGTAACAATTAATACAAATGAAATAAGCTATATATCAAGATTGGATATGTAATGCATGAGTAGCTCTTCGGTCCCCTTATTTGTAAGAATTATTTAGTTTAGTTCGATTAAAATTGAAATCGATTTATCTAAATTATAATTTTTAGTTAATTGGTTTTTATGATTAGAGAGATTAGGAAAGTAAGGGTGGAGTAGCCATCTTTTGATCTTAGAGATGGTGATGGATATTTAATCTTTGTATATTTGGACTACTCGACTTGATTACATAAAGTTTGAGTATCCTACATTCAAGTTTGAGATGAGTTCCAGTAAAAGATTTATTACCTTTCTTAGGTTCGAACAGGGTACGAAGATCATCCTTTGGATACTTAATAATCAAATCCGATTATGTTTTTATTTAAGTACTAGCGAGTACTCATATACTTAATTAACTAGATATTTAAGTTGGGATTTATATTTGATACAGTAACATTATATAGTTTTTATACACTGTTAGTAAATCAAATGATGCCACCACACTATGAAATAAAGTTAAACTTTTAAATGATTTAAAAATAAATATTATTATTTTTAAAAGAGAAAATAAAAACAATTTTCTTTCTCCCTCTCCTACTCCATCTCGTATTCTTCTTACTTTACCAACAAAAAATCCAAAACCCTAAATTTTTAATTTTGATTCTTGAAAATAATATTTATTTCACTCTTTTCTTAGTTCACCTTTTTTTTTTTTAAAATTCACAATATCTTATTTGATAAACAAAAGAGGATATTTAATATTTTTGAGACTGGGTCTAGACTTGACACCATGTGTAAGCTTAGTTTAAGATATTCAACAAGTCTCTTATCACAAAGTTTGCTTGGGCAATGGATATGCACCTCGATTTCAAATTTTGATCAAACCAAAATGAACCCTGGTTACAATACAAAAAATCAATCCCTCTTCTTCAATTATCATCCATTTTTCCGTCAAAGTTATTTACAATTGTTTCTTTTATTTTTGGATCTATTGTTGTTAATAAGAGCTTGTTTGGTCTGATTTGTTTTTAACTTAAAAGCTATTATGAAACTCTTATAAAAATAATAACTTTTAAAATTAAACTAAATCTGTTTGATAAATTTTTTTATAAATTTTTTTATAAGTTATAATTTTTGTTAAAATTATCATAGAAAGTATCTTTTTGAGAAGGTAATATTATAATTATTTTTAACAACTGAGGATATTTTTGAAATAAAAATAAATTTTTGTTTGTATTTTTAAAAGAAGAGAAGAAAAAGCTCTTCTTTAGAGTTTTTTTTAAACATTTTTTTTAAAAATTTTGTTCTTAAAACAAAGCTGTTTTTTTAAAGAGTTTCTCAAAAGATCATATTTGGCCTCATTTTTGCTTTTAAGAGGTAGATAAGTTGAAAAAAAATTAGGCCAAACATGCATTAAGAAAATAAGAGAAGGAGATTGACTAAGAGAGAGTTGGAGAAAAAAACTTATCTTTTTTTTAAATTAATAATATTTATTTTTAAGTCAAGCTTATTTGTTAATAAAGTGACATCATATGGTGCTCTAGTAATATATAAAAACTATACATTGTCAATGCATCAAGTATAAATTCTTTTATGTTGTTGGTTATTGTATTTTAAAATTTGTTTATCATTAATTACAAGTGAACTTGAATATCAATTTTAATATTTGTTTGATTTTATATCTTTAATTTTTATTAAACTACATATCTTAGATGTGAAATAATTTTTTTTATTTATCGGATTCGAGTTCGGATCAATGAATAACTACCCACGAACTAAAGAAATTTGAAAAATTAGGTAATAATATTTAAATATTAATCGAGTATTTATAAGACAAATAATAAGATTTGCAAATAAGAATCTAAAAAAACAAGA
Source organism: Theobroma cacao (assembly GCF_000208745.1). Lineage (NCBI taxonomy): Eukaryota > Viridiplantae > Streptophyta > Magnoliopsida > Malvales > Malvaceae > Theobroma > Theobroma cacao. Next base: position 2,660,652 of record NC_030853.1, read on the forward strand.
AAGACCCACCCATTATCATTCCTATTCAGTCTCCCCCTTTGGACCCCTTGTTTAACTTTTGTCAGGCCATGCTGCCCTCAAATTTGGTTACCAATAAATAACCCACCAAGTGAAGCAGTGGTAGTAGTACAGTGTTTTAGCAAACATGATGATTTATTTATATTTTATTTGTTTTTTTCTTCATCACAAAGAAAAGCCTGACGCAAACACACCTTTTCAAAATGAGAGCAATGCCTACTGTCCTTTGAGCCGTTAAAGCAACACGACATGACCGCTTTTTCTCAGCTTTTGTCCCTCACATTGGTGTCTCAACTTCAACCGGCTGACGTTTGCCCAACGTTGCCTGCTTTCCTTTTTCTATTTCTATCTTTTATTTTTTTTAGAGTTTTGCAAAGCTCTGATTGATGTATCGGTGTTGCGATCTGACGGTGCTTCTGTCTTTCACTCTTGTCTTTGCGTTTCCACAGGCTTTGTCATTAGGGGAATGTCTGCTTTCTTGTTGGACTTGAGTCATTTTCTTTTTCTCAGTGTCTTTTTGGGTTTATTTTTTTTCCGGTTTATCCAACTCTTAAAATGTAGAAATTAGATCAAATAAAAATTTTTTACAAACAAAATTTTAAAAAAAATTTAAAGAAAAATTTAATAAAAGAGCTTTCTCTTCTTCTTTTTTTAAAATATGTCAATTTTTCAAGAAATATCACACTCTTTATAAATCATTATTCTGCAATGTAAAATTGTGATCTCCCCCTCTTTTAAGTATTATTTAAAATTTTTTTCTCTTTTTTACCAAAAAATCTAATAGGATTACTACTATATAAATTTAAGAATTATTTTGTTTCTTTATCAATTTTTTTAATTTTAACATCTAAAATCATATATAAATTCGAAACAGACTTGTTTTACTTTGATTTATTAGATATTAAAGATGATATGAATACCCTTTATCGTAATTTTAACAGAAAATAGAGTTTATATAATTTATCTTACTAAACAACTAACTAAACAGTTTTAGCTTAACTTTAAAAATTATTATTTTTATAAAAACTTCATAATAGCTTTTAAGTTAAAAAAAAAACTAGACCAAATAGGCTCTTAGTATAAAAAAAGATAAGGAATACACAAGTGTTTAATAAAGAGCACTTCTTCTTTTTCTCAATCGAAAAAGATTTATTAGTAATCATATAATTATATGTGATTTGAAATCTTCAAATGAAAAATCTAAAATTTATCTTATAACAAGAAAAATAATAAGCAGAATACTTACAAAATTTTTTTTGAATTATTTAAAAAATTTCAAATAAATTTTTATTAATTTTATTACGGTAAGTCAAGTTTGTGCATTTTCATTTTGAACAAAACGACTAAAGGTTGATTAACGAAAATTAGTTAAAACATCATGATGTCATTTTATATCACGTAGTGTTGACGTAACATGATGATATTTCATAATAAATGATTATGTGACATGTTAATATGATATGATAACATGATCATGTCGCAGGGTCGGCCCTTGGGTGAAGCCACCCAAGTAAAAGCTTTAGGCCCCCAATTTGGGGAGGCCCCAATTTTAAAAAAAATTTATAATTTTATAATAATTATAATATAATTAATTATATTAAAAATATATAAAAATTAAAAATAATTAATAAAATTATTTGTTTTTTCACTTTTTTAATTATGTGCCTAATAAATCTCAATTTTCTATTACTTCCTTATTTATAGAATGCTATTAATTCTTAATTATATTCTTTTATTTCCAATAAACTAATAGTCATATGTATTTAATTATCTCCAATAGTTTTTTTTCCTCACTTATTTCTCTTATTTTCAATTAACGCATTTAATGATTTCCAACAGCTATTTTTTTTCCTATATATAAAACCATTTTTTTTTTGCAATGTATAATATCTATTTTTGAAAACTTCCTTTCACATTTGGTCTTTTATCCTTTAACTTTAATTTTTCTCCAAAGAATACACAAGAAGTCTGTTCTTTTATTATCTTTATAAAGCTGTGAGCCTAATTTGCAGTTTGCAATAAGCATTCAATAATTAAATACTATTGTTCTAATCTTTATAGATTTTTTTACTTTAATTTAGAGTTTATATTATATTGTTATATTATTTTTATTTTATGTGATAGTTGATTTATTTGAATTAAAAATTTTGATTGTTGATTTTATATTAGCCATTTAAAAAATATAAGATATAATAGTTAAATATTTTTGTACCTCATGTCAAATCGAAAATATGAATCTGGTTATTCAAGTAATTTTTTCACTTCAAAGTAGATTTGAACAATTTAAGATATATGAAAATATTTTTAATTTTTTATTTAGCGGTAAAAAATTGAAGTCATTAGATGATAATAGTTTGAAAAAATATTACCTTAATTTTGAATGTTCCTTAAAATATAACAACTATTCTGATATTAATGATTTAGATTTATTTTTAGAGTTAAAAATTTTTTTAAAAATTATACAGGAAGAAAACAGTCCAATTGACATACTTAATCTGAAATACCCCATACTTTGATATGGTGATAAATAAAGTTGATCGAATGCAAATTGAGGTCAATTAAAATGTTTAAAAGTGATAAAAGACGAAAGGAGTAGTTTAGGATAAAATATTCCGAAAGTGAGAAAATAAAAATAAAATAATAATAATTTTATCGAAGGAGAATTTGTGAGATAAAAGGTAATTCAGAAGTCAAGTGAGTCATAATAAGGTATTTTGGGTATCAAGGAGACAAGATAAAATTTTTAGAATAAAATAATATTAAAATATTAATATTTAGCCGGATGTCGAAATCAGTCATCAAGAAGGATCATATGGTTGATCCAAGTGGGGGAGAAGGTGACAAGCCCGACTCTATAAAAATATTTATCATGACATACATGTGATGGATAGCATGTTTGCATGCTAGGAGAGTCTCGAAGAATTTATAAAAGTCGGTATTGTACCTAGAGGTACAACAAAGTTGATTTAAGCCTCGAACTAGATCAAATAGAGAATTTACGATGAAATTAAGAATTTTAAAGTCCCAGAATGGTTTAATATGGTAATTCGGAGTTCGAAGATCAATTTGAAGATAAACCAAAATTTTCGCTGTCTAGGGGCAAAATGGTCATTTGCCACTTGGGACAAAATGAGAATTTTAGAAAAAATTCTTTTGGCCCCATTTGAATTATTGGAGTATAATTTGACTTATTGGAGCAAGATTTGAGGTTTAGAAGTGAAAATTTTTAATTCCGGTATAATTTAGAGTATATGGGGTAAAATGGTAATTTTACCACCCCATGGGCAAAACAGTAATTTTCCACCACCAGGATATTTTTTCAGCACATGGTCATCTCTTATCCTCATTTTGACCATTGACTAATTGTGTGGTGGAGATAAAAAGGATTAAAATTTTAAAGTTTTAAAAACGAGCCAATGACATGATGCCACGTGTTATGCCTTTATTAATTTATTATTTTTCTTTTTAAAAGGCACAAAAATCAGCTCATCTTCCACCCCATGGCTGGCCAAACCAGCAAGAAGAGAGAGAAAATAAAAATAAAACCCTAGAGAGAGAAAATCGAAGAAAAAGTGTGAATTTTCAAGGAAATTAAGTGAAAAAGGTATGATTTTTCAAGCTTAGCTTAAGATTTATCATTTCCATGCATTTTCCATCATTTTTCATGGTTGAATCATGTGATTTGAGGATGAATTCAATTCTGAAAAAAATGGGTTAGGAGAGAGAAACTTGTTAGATTAATTTGATTCTAAGTTATGTTAGTGTTTTAAGTTAGTTTAGCATATTTAGGAACAAAACAATAAGAAAAGAATTTATTTTCCTCCACTACCATTATTGGCTGAATTTTTTAGGGGAATATTGACTGCTGATCTTGATGTTTATTTGAGAAATTATGATGAATAATGATAAATTATGAGCCTAAAAAAATAATGGGAATTTTCGGAGCAAAAATATGAATTTTTACCCACTAGGGGTATTTTTGTAATTTTCTATCGAGACTGATAATTTGCACCACACTGAGGAACATTAAGTCAATTTAGGTGCAATTGAGGTATAGAACTGAAAAAAAATTAATTTGAGATTAAATTGGACGCGTTAGTAATTTAATCGGGTAATAAGCCGAATTAGGTCAGCACCGCATTTAAGCGGTAGTCGGATAAGTTGCATGTCATATCATGCATATATACCGAGCCTGAATTGATTTTATAATGGTCAAGCATTGATGTTGTGAATTATGTATTATACATTGTGGATAGGTGGTGAGCAAATTACACTAGTAAAAGTACAAAAATTGTGCTTGAAGACTGGGATTAGGAGTACATCGACTCCTAGAACAGTGAGTGGACAATTTATCGTCTTAAATATCTAGAGTAATTATACTTGTTTGATGCTTTTATTGAATGGTGAGCTTAAATTATAAAATATTATGTTTTCCAATTCAAATGTTTTTTTTTTAATAAAAATGAGATTTATACTGGTTTTGAAATCAAATATTGTTTTGGGAAAATTGAGTATATGGAGACTGTGTTGAAATTTATGATTTTATATGTTATTGAAATTGTGGCTTATGACACTATGGTAGCATGATGGCTAAATTTTTGGGGTTGGCATGAAATATATGAACAGTTTTGGATTGGTCTCGGTAGACTGGATTACATTTTATTCGCCATATTATGCTACTGGAATTTTTATGGGTCTGGTGGTATATTAAACGGTCACTGCAGTGGTGGGGGTTTCCGTGGACTGCCTATGAGAGGGGCACGGTAACTCAATTATATACTTACCTCCGGGGGGAGATGTTGGGTGAAGTATCTCCTGAGGTATGATTTGAGTGCACCTCACGTTCGGGCCACCACGTGAGAGTGAGACTCAGCCAACGCCAAGGAACGGCTGTGTGTCAGATGTGAAAACATGTTTATGGGTATGGGTCATTGAACAGCCTTGGCGGTCTCAGTGGGATACCTTGACGAAGGTACCCGCGAGAATGATATTGGCAGGGGCCAAGTTTAAAAAAATTCATAAGTCGGGGAAATTTTGATGAAAAGAAATTATTTGGTATAGATTGAAACGAATTTTGTGTTATGAACATTATTGAGATATAACGTTTTTATATTGTCTCCATCTACTCGGCTTTAGATGCTTTTGATGGTAATTGTTTACTCACTGGGATTATTTAATCTCACCCCTCTTCCTATCCATTTTTCAGGCTCAGGACAGTTTGTTGATAGTTGATTAAGACGAGAATTAATCTCGGAGTTGCATCATAGGAAGTAAGGGTTCGTAGCTCTACACCTTCTTGGTTAGTTGGGGGCCCACGTGTCACTGTAAACGAAATTTCATACTTTAATTATCTTTATTACTATATGAATAAATTTATTTTACTCTTACGCTACAAAAGTTATTTTAGGAAGACTTTGAAAATATTGTGTTTTAAGAAAATAGAATATTTTATTTAATGTTTTTATTATATTCAAATAGCTATAATTTTACTTTAAACGAATGTTTTAGACTTCAAAATTTAATTTAAATCATGAAATATGTGTTTCCACTTACATATTATATTTTTACGGATTTCAAAATTTTCAAAAGAAAGAAAAAGACGAAAATACCCCTGTGAGCTAGAAAATAATATTTTATTGTTTTGAGTTGAAAACAACTTATAATTTCTTGAAATGCGAGATTTAATAACTGTCGCTCACCGGGGAGATGCGGAAGTTGATGCTAAGTCTTACGGGATTTCGATCGGCATTCGGGGTAATGAGTGCTTATCGGGACGTCGCTGCGATTGTCACGAGCCCGATGGTAGTTTCGGGTCGTGACATAATCATATAAGAATACTCGATTCTTTTCCAAATATATATATTGCTTTTAAAATAATGTTGACAATTTCGATAAGTATTACTTCAGGAGAAAGAAGTTTTTCAAAACTAAAATTAGTAAAATCTTATTTAAGATCAACAATGTCTCAAGAAAGATTAAATGGATTGGCTATATTATCAATTGAAAAAGAAATATTAGAAGAATTTGATTATAAAAGTTTAATTAAAAATTTTGCACGTCAAAAAGCTAGAAGAATAAAATTTTAATAATTTTTTTAATTTTAATAAAAAAAGCCTTATTTGAATATTTTACTTTAGGCTTTTGAACTTATTGGGCCGCCCCTGTCACGTCGTATTCAAATTAATGATACTTAGCATCATGTAAATATAAAATGAAAAATGGTATTCAAATTAATAACAATTAGTCAACTGTTAATTATAAATTAATATCTATTTAATCTAAAATAAAAATATAAAATTTAATTCAATATAACAAAAGAATTTTATTACAAGAAAATTAAAATCTTGAAATTTTAAAAGAATAATCCCGATTACCATTTTACACACTAAACCGTTAAGTACATACCTCTACCGTTTATTGTTATGGTAAAACTCCTTAAACGTACTCTATAGTTACTGCACCTACCTCTTTATATCAAATATCCACACCCCATTCCTCGATACTCCTGCATATAGTTTTTTCATGCACTAGCTTTCGTTTATACTAAAATAAGTGAGTGTTCTTGTCACCCTCTCTAATCCATGTAATATGTGTTTTTCGTCAGGCCAACATTTATATGTTAATAATTATTTATTCATGCAATTAAAGTACTAGTTTTTAATCTAAGTTATGTATCCGAACATTTAATTAATTGATTGGTGTATAATCTTTTATCTAAAGAGTAAATTTCGAATCATTTTTTCATTAATTAAAAAAAACTTAAATTATGTAATTCGAATTCCTTTTTCGTTAATTAAAAAAAACTTAAATTATGTAATTACATAAAAAAAAAAAGAAAGAAAGAATTCATATGAATTGGTGATTTATATACAAATGAAAAATAAAGAATGGCACTTAATGGTCCCAAGATCTTTTCTTTTGCCACTGAAGCTACTCTCGTTGGTCTCCGTTCTAAACTTATCATCCTTTTTTTTTATCCAATGTTTTAGAATGTCCTAAAATAATTTTTTTAAATGTTTAATATTTTTATTTTTATAATATTTTTACTTTTTCATATTAAAAAACATTGACCCTTTATATTATAATTTTTTAAAACATTATAATATAAAATACATCAAAATTTTTATTTGAATTTCGTGAAAATCAAGAGAAACAAAAAAAAAAAACGAAAATTAAGAGTAGTTTAGCTAAATATCCAAATAAGCCCTTGAACTATATCAAGAAAGTCAATTTAGCCTCTATCTTTGTATTACGTTCAAATAAGCCCCAAAACTTTTATTTTGGATCAAATAAGTCTCTCACATTAACTGTTGACTAATTTCTATTAGTCAATGATACAGTCAGTAATTTTTGATACCACATTATCTGCCATGTGATATGTTAATGTGTTATCTTAATGACATCAGTGTCATATGACAGATGACGTGATATAAAAATTACTAACTCAAGATAGGGTTTTTTCCTTTCTAAATGTGCAGAAATTATTAGTTAGGGATTTGAAACAAAAAATTTTAGAAAAAAACTAATTGTTTGAAACTGATTATCATGTTTTTTAACTAATTACCATCTTCTTAGTTGAAGCCATCCTTCCTAACAAAAAAACCCTAATAACTTTTCTAGTTTGATTGAAGTTATTGTTGCTTGATTGAAAGTTGGTGTAGAAAAATATGAAAATGCTAAAAAACAATTTTGAGAAGAGGAATAGTAAAGGTAAGACGCACAGCTTTTATAATACCGAAACTAGTAAAGACAGACAATGTTGTTCCATAATAAAAGAAAGTCAAATTCTTTTCTTCTCTTATCTAGAATTTGTAAGGAAAATCTAGTGCTCTTCTTTTCCTTAGAATTTGTAACGAAAAACCGATGTTCTTCTCTTCACTAAAATCTGTAAGGAAAATTTGATGGTATTGAATTTTATTTACTAACAATAATAGATTCTCTCCTCACATCTTTCATAGAATTTTGAAAATTCAAAACTACTTAAAGAATGATTTTTAGAAGAGGAATGAGAATTTGCAAATAATGAGAGGACATTCTGACTATAAGGTATGTTACGTTTAGTAAATGCTAAAGAAAGTGAAGGTTTTTTTTGTTAGGGATGATGACTTTAATTAAGAAGATGGTAATCATTTAAGAAACGATAGTAATCAGTTTGAAGCACTTAGTTTTTTTTTTAATTTTTTTTTCAAATCCCTAGCCAATAACTTTTGGACATTTAAATGGGTAAAAAAAAAAACTCAATTCTTAGTCAATAATTTTTGATGTCCCATTATCTTACACGTGATATGTTGACATATTAATTAACTTTTGTTAGTTAACAATTAGCGTGAGAGGTTGTTTAACTCAAAATAAAAGTTTAGCGATTTATTTAAATGTAATAAAAAAGATGGGGGTTAAATTGACTTTATTGGTATAATTCAGTGACTTATTTACGTATTTAGTCGAGTAGTTTATATCAAGTTATAATAATAATGGAGAACACATGGGAGGTAACAAATATAATTTTGAACTAAAAAAACTATATATATAGTAATAAAAAGGATAGGTCAAATTATAAAAAATAGATAACACATGCATATGCATGAAAGGGCAACTCTTTCCCAAATCCTAACAATTTGTTTCCTCAACATAGAACTGAGTAGAGAATCTCCAGTCAAATCAACCTTAAATGAGAAAGAGAGATTTGGGTTCTGTTTATGGGAAGACCATGTGTGAAGACAAAAGGGTTAAAGCAACTCCTAAGTTTCCAACAAGGGTTTATGGGGTCTGTCGTGTTTGTAACTCAAAAACTACTTTTGTTTTGTCCCCAAGCAGACCATGGCTTTTAGTTTTAAGTATTTCACACCCATTGAATTTTCCTCAATATCCCAAAATCTTGGGGAACTGATCCGATCAGACCAAGACTCTTGTAGATTCATTTTTTGCCTGCGAAAGAGAGAGCTTCCACGGGTCAAAGTGTTAATGATGGGGGTTCGCGCCGCCTGCTGCTGCCCAGGTTTGAGTGTTAGACAAATGCTGTGAGCTCTCTTCTCTTCTTTTTCCTCGTTCTTTTATCTCACATAACCTGTCTGTCCCAAGAGCCAGACATGTTACATGGTTCTTGTTTATAACCCTACGTAACACGTCATCCTCACGTGATGTTTTCATCACCACCATCCTCTCTTCTTCTTCTTCTTCCATTTTCCCTTAGGACAATGACGTACCAACATGGCTACTTTACTTTATATGTTCGTGTTTGTATGTGTTTGCAAATTGCAATACATGTTCCGCAAAAGATTTTTTTATTTTTAATAATTAGGGAAGAAAGGATTCGAACTATGCTCTTAAGGCAGGAGAATTATATACCAACCAATGAGTTAAATCCGTAATAGGTTATGGATAAGCCTTTCTCTCAGTAGGCCGTAATAGGTTATGGATAAATTTTTCTCTCATTAGACAAGAATATTAAGATTCGAAAGAATAATACTATAAAAAAACATGCATGTTACATTAAATAAAAGTGAGCAAAGGACCACTCACGAATTAATGAGTTTGAATCTATTTTAGAGTGATCTTGTGATTTGACCAATATTTTTTTTATGAATGATTAATAATTTAAAATTTTTAAAACTAATAATTTTAAGATTTGAGTGATTTTTAAGTTTTTTTAATGACTTTTCTCTCATTTTCTCATTGTCCAAACAAATTGATTGAGTATTTTATACAGAATATTATTAAGCATCCAAATTTCATAAAAAATTCGGAAGAATTAAGCATAATATATATATATTTGTACAAATGTCACAAATCTCACATCAAGAAAAAATAAAAAAAATTAATATATAAAATAAACTTTCTTTCACCTAATAAATATATTTTTTGGTGAACTTATGATAGAAATATCATGTTAATTTTAGGTGACGTTTGGTATTTTACAATGTAATGTGATTATAGGTAATGTGATTGCAAGTAATGTAATTACAAGCAATGTGATTGCAGGAAAAATAACATTATAGTGTTTAGTATACAAACAAAATAATGATTAAAATGCAAGGAAGATAACATTACAGTGTTTGGTTTATAAGTAGTTTGCTGGGAATGTAATATTAATTTTCAAAATTACCCCTATTTATTAAAATGTAAGTTTAATATACTTATATTTTTATTATTAATTTTTATATAATATCATCTCTTAAATATACTTTTTAATGTCATATATTTTATTTTTATTTCTTATTATAATCTTATTTTTTTATTTTTAATATATTTTTTATATTATATATTTTATTTTAATTTCTTTTACCTATATTATATAAATTTTAATTTCTTATATTTTATTTTAATTTTATTTTTCTTGATTTTATTTTATTTCGTGGGAGGATTTTTTGTATAAAATCTTTCGATTTGTGAAAGGATTTTAGGGATTCCGTTGATCTTTTTCCTTTTTTAATTAATCTTTTTTCTTTTAATTTTCTCTTCTTTTTTGTTGTTTTTTTTTTT